>NW_006399886.1:6285888-6295693 GCF_000299155.1 Elephantulus edwardii
GGACAGCACAGGAGAGTAAGACCCCAGATAATATGGATTGAGGCAGTAACTGGTTTAATGAGGGTAAGTGTGTCAGAGACAGTGAGATTGTCTCAGAATAGAGCAGGATTGAGAGCTCTTGTGCATAAGGTCACTATGAGTCAGAGCTGACCTCATGGCACATACAACAATAACATGCCTTATATGTGATTTCACCTTACAGTTGATGTAGCTTTGCATAGAATGTCAATTATTTTTTTGATGATAAGTTAAACACTATTTGTCTGCTCTGTACTTTGCTCTTGTTAATTCTGTTTTATTTTCATTTTTAACTAACAATAGAAAAGCTATGGTCAATAGAAAAATCACAGCCCCGTTGCATTTTCATCCTCACACATCAGTGAAGCCCATCTGCTCTTGGCTTCATAATCAGTGTGTATGACATCTGTTTTACCTTTAACATACATCAATATTTTGGAATATGACTGTACAGAGAAAGCTACATATTCATCATGCACTTCAGGAATATCCAGCTTTCTTCCTCAGCTAATTTTCAGGGTTTAAAGCTTTGTCTTTCATCTTCTTGTATTTGACTGAACAATTTGTGAGTTATGTTGTCATTATTTTTATTTGAATTCTATTCACATGATATTCCCTTTTGTTTATTTATTGACTTATTTCTTGAAGTTTGTGTTTAGAAAAATACAAATGATTTTAAATTTCTGAATGCTAAACCATATCTTCATTTTGAATCTTTCCTTTTTTCCTGTGAGTATTTATATGCACATGTATATACATGATTCTATGTATATTTTTGCATATGAATGCAAGTATCATATAATAAATAAATGACAGCTTTTTATATGAGTATATATATTTCTATTAATATTTGATTTATTAATTTAGAAAATGTGCTTTAGTCAGGACTATAAAGACTCATAACTTGCTCATTGAAATGAATAACAACATGTTCTGCTGGAGGAAAGAATGCATCACTTTTATTAAAAAATAATTTTAGATTTTATATTGGTTTATTTGCAAAGTTCATATATATTGTTTTTCACATCGAATCTTTCCCATTTGTTTCACACACACCCCTTCAAGCCATCAAATTGTGTAACTATGGTTAATCGACCCCTTACCAAGTCTATCCTCACTCCTCTGCTCCCCCGCATACTCATTCTACAATAATGGTCTTATACAGTATTTGTCTTTAGGGGAATTAGTTATCTCACTTAGCATAATGCTCTTCAATTCCTCCCAAGTTAGGCAGTAATTTACAAAATTATTGCTCCTGTATGTTATGTAGTACTCCATTATGTGAATGTACCAAAATTTCTAAATCCATTCAATTATGGTTGGACATTTGGACTGTTTCCATCTTCTTGTAATGGCTAAAAATACTGTTATGAACAACAGTGTACATATCTCTTTTTGTGTCTCAGTTCTCATTCTCTTGGAATATATTTTAGCCAGTGGAATAGTTGATAATATGGAATTTCTAAGTTCAACTTTTTGAGGAAATGCCAAACTGACTTTCAGAGTTTTTGTACTATTTTATAATCCCACCAACAATGTCTAAAAGTTCCTATCTCATCACATCCTCTCCAACATATATTAGTTGCTATCTTGTTAAACTTTGCCACCACTACTAGAGTGAGAAAAAAAATCAATTGACTGTAGGCAAGTGGGTCCACTTCTGGTTTCTCAATTATGTTCCATTGATCTATGTCAACACTTACTCCATTCACATTAAGTGTGATTATCGTCAGGCATTAATCATGCATTAAGTGTGAATATTGACACTTATTGTTTAAAAACTAAGCATGAATAACATAGCCATCATATTCACTGAAAGATAGTAAATTATCAAGTCTTTTAAGAGAAAGCAAACATGAATATTTTTGTGAGTTTAAAGAGTATAGAAACAATTATTTTCTTATTATAGCTCACTATTGGCCTTTTTACTTTCTTTTAAAATTAACTATGATTTATGCTAATTATCTTTTCGCAGATTCTATCTGGATAGTCTAAAGAAGAAACAAATATACAGAAATCAGTATTTGAGACTTCATAATAAATAAGTTGAGAAGAGAATTATGCAGAGTAAAAATTTTAGGTAAGTGTATTACATTTACTTCTGATGTCTTGACCTTAATCCACTGGTATATGTTGGCAAACTAGAGAAACTCATAGATTCTATTCTGTTTTTTATACTGGGGACCCATCCTTCAGTGTGTTGTACATGTTGTTGTTGTTGTTGTTGTTGTTGTTGTTGTTATGTGCCGTAGAGTCACTTGCAACTCATAGCGACCCTATGTACAACAGCCATAAACCCTGCTCTATCCTGTGCCAATCTCACTGCCTCTGACACACCCATCCCGATTATCCCAGCCACTGAATCAATCCAACTCATAGAGGTCTTTCCCTTCTGTGCCTGCCCTCCACCGTCCGAAGCATCATGTCCCTCTCCAAGGACCTGTCCCTTCTTATAACATACGCAAAGTATGTCAGAAAAGACTCAGAATCCTTGCCTCCAAGGAGCCACCCAGTTTAACTCTCTGCAGGATGAATCTGTTTGTTTTCTTGGCAGTCCGTGGTGCATTCATTACTCTTCTCCAGCACCACAACTCAAAGACATCAATTCTTGTCTCCTCCTTAGTCATTGTCCAACTCTCTGATGCATAACAAGTGATTACAAAGACCGTAGCCTGTATCAGATGCACCTTAGTCTCCAGAGTGACACCATTCATTGCTCTTCAGTACCCTGGAGAGGTCCCTAACAGCAGGCTTTCCCATGGTAATACATTTTTTTTTATTCCCTGGCTACTGGTGCCAAAAGCGTTGACCGTGGAGCCAAGTAGACTAAAGTTGTTAACAATCTCAATCTCTTCATCATCCATCCTGATGCTGCCAATTGGTCCAGTGGTGAGAATCTTTGTCTTCTTGATATTGAGCTTCAATCCATACTGAAGGCTCCAGTCCTTGATCCTCTGCAGCAAGCATTTCAGGTCCTCCTCAGTTTCAGCAAGCAGGGTTGTGTCATCTGCATAACGCAGATTATTAATAGATATTCCACCAATCCTGATGCCACACTTCTACTCATAGAGCCCAGCCTCTCAGATAATCTGTTCTGCATACAGGTTGAAAAGGTATGGAGATAGGACACCTCCCTAGAGTACGTATTTCCCAATTTTGAACCATGTAGTATTTCCTTGCCCTGTTCTGACGACTGCTTCTTGTTCCAAGTATAGGTTTCACATTAGAATGATCAAGAGTTCTGAGATTCCCATTCTTCTCAGAGTCAGCCACAGTTTGTTATGATCCACACAGTCAAACGCCTTTGCATAATCAATGAAACACAGATATATATTCTTCTGGCATTCCCTGCTTTCAGCTAAGATCCATCTAACATCAGTTACAATATCCCTAGTACCACCACCCCTTCTAAACCCAGCCTGGACTTTTGGCAGTTCTCTGCTGATGTGCTGTTCCAATTGTTTTTGGATAATCTTCAGTAGAATCTTGCATGCATGTGAAATCAACGACATTATTCTATAGTTTCCACACTCTGTTGGGTCACCTTTCTTTGGAATGGGGACAAATATAGATCTCTTCCAGTCAGTTGGCCAAGTGGTTATTCTCCAGATTTCTTGACACAACTTGGTGAGCACATCGAGGGCAGCATCTGTTAGCTGAAATGTGTCAGTTGGTATACCATTTATTCCTGGGGCCTTATATTTTTGCTATTTCCTTCAAAGCAGCCTGAACTTCTTCCTTCATCCCCATAGGCTCTGGCTCATATGGGATTTCATGAAATTCTTCTGTGTCTGCCAGTCCCTTTTGATACAGTGGCTCAGTATATTCTTTCCATCTTCTTTTAAAACATCCTGGATAATTTAATATTCTGCCTAAAGCATCCTTGATTATAGAAACTCGATGTTTGAATTTGTTCTTCAGGTCCTTAAGCTTAGGAAATGCTGAGCGAATTTGGCCCTTTTGATTTTCTGACTCCAGCTCCTTGCACATTTCATAGTAATATTTTGCTTTGTAATCCCGTGCTGCCCTTTGGAATCTTCTGTTCAGCTCTTTAGTATCTTGAATTCTTCCTCGTGCTTTGGCTTCTCTGTACAATATTCAGAGTTTCTTCTGATACCCATTTTGATCTTTTCTTCCTCTTCTGTCTTTGTAATGACCGTCTGCACTCTTCCTGTATGATACACTTAACATCCTCCTACAACTCATCAGTTCTTCACTCATTAGTGTTCAAGGCCTCAAACCTGATCCTAAGATGGTTCTGAAATTCAGGTAGGATGAATTCAAAGTAATATTTTGGTTCCAGTGGATTCAGTTTTATTTTCCTCAGCTTCAGCTTGAACTTGCATATGAGTAGCTGCTGGTCTGTTCCACAATCAGCTCTTGGCCTTGTTTTCACAGCTGATATTGAGCTCCTCCAGCATTTCTTTCCGCGGATGCAATCGATCTGATTCCTATACGTACCATCAGGTGAAATCCATGTATATAACCTGCGTTTAAGTTTCTTATAAAACATATTTGCAATGAATAGGTCATTGATTGTGCAAAATTCAATCATTCTATCTCCAGCTTCATGTCTCTCACCAAGTCCATTTTTTCCAACTACTGATTCTTCTTCGCTGTTCCCAACATTTGCATTCCAGTCACCCATTATTATCATAGTATCTTGACTGCATGTTCAATCAATCTCCTACTGTAAAAGTTGGTAGAAATAATCTATTCTTCTTTGGATCTGGTTGTTAGTGCATATACCTGAATGATAGTAGTATTCACTGGACTTCCTTGTAAGCGTATGGATATTATCCTGTCCTTCACAATGTTGTACTTCAAGACAGATCTAGAAATTACTTTCTTTAACATGAAAGCAACTCCATTTTTCCTCGCCTTTTCATCTCCGGAATAATATACCATATGATCATCTGAATCAAACTGCCCCTTGCCAGTCCATATCATCTCTCCAATGCCTAGTATGTCAATATTTATGTGTTCCATTTCTTTCTTAACAATGTCTAATTTTCCTACATTCATGGTTCTCACATTCCATGTTCCAATCACTAGTGTCTGCTTACAACTGTTACTCTTCCTTTGTATTTTCATACCTGAAAGCTCAGCCTCAGTTGCTCTTTCTGTTATCTACATGTGTTCTGTTGCACATAGGGTTTTCAAAGGCCTTCTATTTCAGAAGTGGATGACCAGTTCTTCTTCCTAGTCTGTCTTAATCTGAATGTTCAGAATTCGGAGTATCTGACAGACAAGCCGTTTTTAGAAGTTGTTGTTGTTGTTGTTGTTAAATGCCGTCGAGTCACAGGCGACTCATAGCGACCCTATGAAGGAGAGTCCTTGATGCTTGGGTGCCTTTCATTCTCTTTCCAGGTTCATAGGGTTTCCTGAGGCAAGCTAGTTTGGAAGTGGATGCCACTGCTCCATCCATGTTTGTTTAATCGGGGAGCTTCACCCCACTCTCCGTCTGCATTGGTTAGCCAACCATTAATGCATTTGACACATCCGTGTCACAGTGTTCAGCCTCACAGCAACCACAAGTGACCATGGGACGGCAACTTGTACACCAGGGCTATATGACCTAGAGGAATGTCTGAACAAAAACAATGAAAGGCTGGCCGGAGGGCCACAAACTAAAAGTCACCCAAATCCCTCATTGTGGAGTTAACCATTAGGTACAGTTTTGTCCCTGCCCTTGGCCCAGTGTGTTGACCCACCTATTTCCCAGCTCCACCCTCCACCAGGGTACCCCTTCACTTCTACTGAATCTCTTCAGCCTTTATCTTCCATTGTCCAATCCTTAATCTGACAGCTTGTATCTGAAGTAATTTTGGCTTCTGTGATTCCAAATATGTGAGCTGTTGACAATTTCTTATGCTGTGAACAGTGTCTCTTAAATTTAGTGGTCATGTCTCTGAGGGAGGCTGATGTGTCCTGTAGAACTGGTGTATAGATTGTATTTTTTCTTCTTGTCCTGAGGGCCTGTGGCCCTCAGCCAGAATGATCTTGGCGCAGCCTCTGGCCTTTTGTACCTGTGGGCGTGGTAAAGCTTTTCCCGCGAGTATATTAAGTATTAAAAAAATGCATCTTATCTATTATTTAACTCTTGAACTCACAAATTTAAATATTATATACTTTTATGAGAAATAGAAACACTGATTATATACATGGATTTCCTCTGATGGGATGCACAGACATCAATTTCATTACATCTGTGGAAGAAACCATTAGAGAAGTTCAATATTGGCAGTAAAACTAGGCCAAGTGCTGATGTGGAACAGACCATCAACTAACTGCTCATATGCAATTTCAATTTAAAATTAAATAAGGTTGAATCATATCCACAAGAATAAAGATTTGATCTTCAGTTTATCTCCCATGAATTTAAAAACCAACTCAGAAATAGGTTTGAGGCCTTGAATACTAATGAATGGAGAAAAGATAAGCTGTGGGAATATATAAAGAATATTATTTATGAAGAATGCAAAAGGTCTTTATTGAGAAAGAAGAAGAAAAGACCAAAATAGATGTCAGAAAAGACTCTGAATACTGCACCGAGAAGTGAAAGCAAAGGAAAGAAATCAAGAAGTTAAAAATCTGAATAGATTTCAATGGGATGCTCAGGAAGACAAGGCAAAATATTATAATGAAATGTTCAAGAAGCTGGAGTCAGAAAATTAAAAGGGCAGAACTCAACTGGCATTTCTTAAGCTGAAAGAACTAAAGAATAAATTCAAGCATGAGTTACAATGCTTAAGAATGCTGTGGGCAGGATATTGAAAGATTCAAGAAGCATTAAAGGCAGATGGAAGGAGTATACAGAGCCAATGTACCAAAAAGAATTAGCTGACAAAGAAGAATTTCAAGAAACAACATATGAACATGACGGAATTGTGATGAAGGAGAAAGTGCAGGCTGCTCTGATGGACATGGCAAAAAATTAAGCCTGAGGAATTGATAGAAAACCAATTGATATAGTTCAACAAATAGATGCTTCCCTGGAATGTGCTCACCAAGGTGTGCCAAGAAATATAGAGGACAAATATTTGGCCAACTGATTCGAAGAGATACATATTCATTCCCATTAAAAAAAAATAAGTTTACCCAACAGAGTGTGGAAATTATTGAAAATATCACTAATATCACACACTAAGAAAATCCTGCTGAAGATTATCCAGAAAAGACTTAAACAGTACATTTACAGAGAACTACCAAAAATACAAGCTGGGTTTAGAAGAGGTCATGGCACTGGGGACATTGTTGCCAATGTCACATGGATCTTGGCAGAAGGCTGAGAATACCAGAAGACTATCTATCTGTGTTTCATTGACTATGCAAAGGCATTTGACTGTGTGGGTCACAATAAATAGTAATTAATCTTGAGGAAAATGGGAATCTCAGAGCACTTGATCTTGCTTATCTGATACCTATATTTGGATCAAGAAGCAGTCCTCAGAAGAGAGCAAGGAAACACTGCATGGTTCAAAATCAGTAAAGGAGTTCATCATGTCCCCATACCTTTTCATTCTGTATGCAGAACATGTCATTCGGGAAGTAGAGCTTTATGAGGAGGTATGTGGCATGAAGATTGGAGAAAGACTCATTAACAACTTGTTATATGCAAATGATGCAACCTTCCTTGCTTAAACTGAGGAAGATTTGAAGCACTTACTGCAAAAGATCAAGGACTGTAGTCTTCAATATGGATTAAAACTCAACATCAAGAAGATATTTTCACCACTGGGCTAATTGGTAGCATCATGATAGATGGAGAAGAGATTTGTTAGCAATTACCCCTTGCTCATATCCACAATTGACATTCTTACCACCAGCTGTCAGGAAATGAAAAGACAAATTGCCTTGGGAAGATCTGCTGTCATGGATCTCTCCCGAGTGCTGAAGAGCAATGATGTCAGTCTAGACACAAAGGTGTGCCTAATCCAGGCTGTTATCATTTCAATTACTTGTTTTGCTTCACAGAGTTAAACAATAACTAAGGATGAAAGAAAAAGAATAGATGTTTTTGAGTTTTAGTGCTGGGGAAGAGTCTTGAACATACCCTGGCCTGCCACACAAACAAATAGGTCTATATTAGAGATTGTGAAACCAAGTTTCTTGTTGGAGGCTAAGATTTTGAAGCTTCACCTCACTTACTTTGGGCACGTGGCCAGGAGAGATCGGTCCTTTGAAGACATCATGCTTGGAAGGGTGGACAGACAGTGCAGGAGAGGAGATCCCGGATGAGATGGATTGATTTAGTAACAGTGCAATGGGTTTTGGTATGTCAAAATTAGTAAGACAGGCTCAGGACAGGGAAGGGTTCAGAGCTGCTGTATATAGGGTCACTATACATTGTAGGCGACTAAATGGCACATTGACATATTATGACTGGTTTGGAAGCAGGAGTGGCATGGACTTCCTAAATAACATGCCTCTGGGAAGTCCATGAACTTCGATAAATATCAATATTTGTATAAGGTCTTAAGGCTTTTCGTTCATAGGGTCACTGTAAGTTGTGCTTGACTTGAAGGCCATCAATACCATCTAAATATTTTATCCATGATAATAATGATTTACATATTAATGTCAGTTTCCTCATTTTAAAACATGATGTGTTTGGTTTTAATATATTTGTACTTACTACTTTAATGTGTTACCATAAAGTAACACATTAAGGTAACTCATGGTTGCTGTGATACTAAACACTGTGACACTAATGTGTCAAATATGATAATAGTTACTCATGGTGGGCAGTGTTTGGTGGAGCTCCCCGATGAAAACAAGCTTGGAAGCAGGAGTGGCATCCACTTTCAAAATAGCTTGCCTCTGGAAACCCTATGAACTTGGAGAAAGGATGAAAGTTATGCTAGTGTTGATGTCTTTTGTTCATAGTGTCATTATAAGTAGTCTATGACTCAGTGGCACTTAACAAAAACAATTTTACTATGTAAGTGTGCAATGCAACACAGTTTCAATATGAATACTTACTCCATAATTGACTCAAAAGACTACAGTTATTAACTGAATATGTTTAATAAACACAAAAAGAAAAATTTGGGTAGCAATCCAGAAATAGAAATATTATTAATCTTCTTTATTCTCAAAACTATCAAAGCAAATTTACTATTGTTAAATCAATGCTGACTCGAAGCAAACCTCTATCCATTTTCTGAGGCTGTATATCTTGTATAAGGATAATTTCCATCTTTCTCCGAAGGAGCCACTGATAAAATAAAACTACTGGAAGCTGCCTTCTCTTTTGGTTGATAGCACAATACACTAAGTATATACCAAACTAACAACACAAAAACTATTCCACCAGAGTTCCTTTCCCTTTGGTTATAGGCATGAAATTCCACCATCAGCATTTTTAATCAATAGGATTCTACAAGTTTGAGTGTGAACACTACTTTTTCTGATAGGAGAGCAGGAATGAAAACAATAAAAATATCCGTAGTAACTTTCCTGCCTAAAAGCAAAGAGTACCAGAGGAATGTCTATCTGTGTTTCATTGACAAAGGTATTTTACTGTGTAGATCACAACAAACTGTGGCTGACTCTGAGAAGAATGGGAATCCTAGAACACTTGATTATGTTTATGAGAAACCTATGCTTGGACCAGTGGTTCTTTCCACAGATGTAATCGATCTGATTCCTATGCATACCATCAAGTGAAATCCAAGTATATAACGTGCGTTTATGTCTCTTAAAAATGTATTTGCTAAGAATAAGTCATTGATTGTGCAAAATTCGATCATTCTCTCTCCAGCTCCATTTCTGTCACCGAGTC
>NW_006399886.1:6297281-6314556 GCF_000299155.1 Elephantulus edwardii
TAAATCAGAGAGTTGGACAATGACCAAGGAGGATAGAAGGAGAATGGATGCCTTTGAGCTGTGGTGCTGGAGAAGAGTATTGAGAATACCGAGGACTGTTACAAACAGATTTGTCCTGGAAAGGGTTAAACCGGGTGGCTCCTTGGAGGCAAGGATTCTGAGGCTCCATCTAACTTTGGACATGTTGTGAGGAGAGACCAGTCCTTGGATAAGGACATCATGCTTGGGAGGGTGGAGGGACAGTGCAGGAGGGGATGGCCCTCTATGAGGTGGATTGATTCAGTGACTAGGATAATCGGGATGGGAGTGTCAGAGACAGTGCAATTGGCACAGGACGGAGCAGAGTTTAGGGCTGTTGTACATAGGGTCGCTATGATATGCAAGTGACTTGATGGCACATAACAACAACAGCAACAACATGCTTGGACCAGGAGGCAGTCATCAGAACAGAGCAAGGAAATATTGCATGGTTCAAAATTGGGAAGTGTGTAAGCCAATGACGTGTCCTATCTCCACATCTTTTCAATCTATTTGAGGAACAGATTATATGGGAGGCTGGACTCTATGAGGAGAATGTGGCATCAGGATTGGAGGTAGATTCATCAACAAGCTGCATTATACAGACAATACAACCCTGCTTGCTGAAGTTGAGAAGGACCTGAAGCGCTTCCTGCAGAAGGTCAAGGACTGCAGCCTTCAATATGGATTGAAGTTCAAAATCAAGAAAACAAAGATTCTCACCACTGGGCTGATTGGCAGCATCATGATAGATGGTGAAGAGATTGAGATTTTAACAGTTTCAGTTTGCTTGGCTCTACAATCAACACTCTTGGTACCAGCATTCAGGAAATTAAAAGATGAACTGCTTTGGGAAAGTCTGATGTCAGAGACCTCTCTAAAGTGCTGGAGACTAATGTGCACCTGATTCAGGTCATGGTTTTTGCAATTGCTTTCTATGCATCAGGAAGCTAGACAATGATTAGAGATGATAGAAGAAGAGTTGATGTTGTTAAGCTGTGTTGCTGGAGAAGATTGTTGAATATACCATGGGTTACTGAGAGAACAGTTTCATTCTAGACAGGGTGAAACCAGCCTTCTCCATGGAAGCAAGGATTCTGAAGGTTCGTCTGACATGCTCTGGACATGTTGCAAGGTGGGATCAGTCCTTAGAGAGAAATGTCAAGCTTGAGAGGGTGGAGGGACAGTGTAAGAGGGAAAGACCCTGTATGAGATAGATTGATTCAGTGACTAGGGTAATGGGGTAGTTTATCAGAGACAATAAGATTGGCACAGGAGAAAGCAGGATTTAGAGTTGTTGTTTAAAGAGTCATTATGAGTCGCATGTGACTCGACAGCACATAACAACAACAGCAATAACAATAACTTTTTAGAGACTAATATTTTTCATATTTGGAAATACATATGATATTATTTATCAATTTTATACTAAAATCAATTTATTAAAATCACGTACCAAAAGAAAGAGTAGGATACATTTTCACAATGGGGTGGGGGGTTATGAAGGAACGTAAGCAGATAGGAGTGAGCTGAATAGAGAATACAAACAATATTTAAAATCACTCTGTTAACAGTTTTCTTTGTCTTATGTTTGTGATTGTCTTTGATCAAAGATAATATTTGGATTTTAGAATTGTGGGTTTATTTGCTTTTGCTTTTTTTCACAGTGACAAAATTAAATTATTTGTAAAATAACTAACAATTTACTTGGCATCTGCCAGAGATCCAGGATAATATAATTTTAGTTATGTAAACAATAATATTTAAGTACCAAAAATGTTATGTGCTGTTTGACAGGTGAAATGTGTAAATAAAGCTACTACTACTAACACTGCTTTTTATTTAATTGACTTACCAAGTAGATATACAATTTCTTTGATAATATCAATGTTGGAGATTCAGGTTCCTATCATCCCTTGGCATAGGAAGTTTTTCTCTTTAAAGATGACTTAGTCTTGGTCATGTAACAAACTTGTTTTGTATAAAGGATATTGGAAGTCATATTAAACTAAAGGCTAAAATTGACTTACACACTTGGGCTTGGTGTACTGCTGCATGAACTCAAACTCACTATCCTCAAGTTGTTTCTCACTTACACTGACCCTCTTTTGTATTTCCAAGGCTGCAGTTTATAATGGGAGGAGACTGTTCATCTTTTTTCTATGAAGCCACCAATTAGTTTAAACCACCAGAAACACACAGACTTTAAGTTAACACAGTTCCCTTTTCACTCGCTAATATAGACACAGTGAAACTAAACCAAACTTGAATCCTCTTATTTCAGTAGAAACCCAACCCAATTAAAGATCAGAAATTGAAGAAAAAATATTTCTTGTTGAAATCCTTTGAATTTTAGATAGTCTTATGAAACATCATTGCTACAATAGTTTGCAACTACACTGTTGCGTATACACAGAGCTTCTGCATCAATCATGAAAAAAATAAGAGAAAATATTGGTTATTTATCATTTACATAGTAATTATTGCAAAGTAAAAACAGTGAGGCAGAACATTTAAATTTTACAAATATATGCATATGTAGATTTTTAAAGAATTATTAAAATTAAATCATAAAATGTTATGCTTAGTGGTTGAACATTTCTTTTTATGGCTAGATGAATTTTATGGATGTTTCATAGTTTGTTTTTTGCAAAGATATCTCATATTACAACTGTTAAGTGCTCTGCTGCTATTCTGAAAAGGTGGGAAACTAGTCAAAACTAGACTACAGTTCAAGTGAAAATCCAAGCAACCTGTTTCATTTAAATTATAATCTAGAAAAATCCTGTAGGGAAGTTCTACATAGTCCCATAGATTTCTTACAGCTTAAAATTAGCCTACTAGTATGAAACTGGACTTTTGAAGGATATGTATGCACTTACTTAGTCTAAACTCTGTTCTCTCTCCATACCGATTCAATCTAAATACTGAGCAAATTATACGAGAAGCTGTACTCTTTGACTATAAATATAGCATCAGGATCATAGGGCGTTTCATCAATAACCTTTGTTATGCAGATGATACAATCTTGCTTGCTGAAAGTGAGGAGAACTTGAAGCACTTGTTGCAAAAAAATAAAAAATGCAACCTTTAATATGGATTGCATCTCAATTTCAAGAAAACAAACATTCTTACCACTGGACCAATAGTCAACATCATGATGGATGAAGAAGAGAATGAAATTACCAGCAGCCTCATCTTACTTTGACCCACAATTAACTTCTTTTTACAAAAAGTCAGAAAACAAGGAGACATATTGCACTGGGAAATTGTGAAGTTACGTACCTCTCCAAATTATTGAAGAACAATGATGTCAGTTTGAGGAATAAGGTGTGTCTAATTCAAACCATGGTCTTTCCAATCACTTAAAATGCATCTGAGAGCTGGACAATGAATAGGCTTGACCGAAGAAGAATTGGTGTCTTTGAGCTGTAGTGCTGAAGAGCTCTGAACAACCTATGGACAGCCAGAAGAACAAATATGTTTTGGATAGCTGGAGTGTTTGTTGAAGGCAGAGATGATGAGACTTCACCTCATATACTTTGGGCATGTTGCTAGGAGAGGTTATTTCTTGGAGAGGAACATGATGCTTGGAAGGGTGAATGACTGGCTAAAGAGAAGACAACCAGGTAGATTGACCCAGTGACTGCCACAATCAGCTCTAGTGTGTCAGGAAGTTTGAGAATGACACAGGATTGGACAGGATTAATATCCATTATTAACAAAATCATTACTAACAAAAATCATTGCTAACAAAAAGTTACTCTGATCTCAAAAAAGAACTGAAACTCTACTACAGATTCTGAAATTAATAGTAGTGGGTAGAGTGGTAAAATGAATATTAAGACTTTGGAACACACCTTAATATTTACAAGGACCAAATTCCTGGGTGTATTACTTTATCACATAAGCCACATTATCACTCTCATACTCTGTTGTTATAATATTTAAATTATTAAAATATTATTTTTTATATTTTGTAAAGAATATGTAACAAGATATTGGAGTAGGCCTAAAAGAGATGTATTCACCATATCTTACCATTCAACGGCCTACTAGACCCCTGATACCTTATGAATAAAGAATTTCAAAAGATCAAAGATATCTTGAACTTCAGCAAGATTCAAAGTGTTTAGAAAGCATGCATTTTGCAAGTGTGTTCAAGAGTACAGGCATTCTGAAAGTTTTCAGAGGGACATGCTTTTCATTTGAAACAAAGCTTTCTTTGAATGATGAAATAGATGCAATGGTGTTCTCAGAAATATAAAAATTTAAAGGGTCATTCTTATTCTGTCTTCATCATGCTAATTTCTTGTACTTATCACTTAGGCTGAAAATGACAATATGTTCTATGCTATACCTAGTGAATAGTGATAAGGACTTAAAAGATAACAAATGAACACCTAAAATTCAAGGATTGGTTTATCCGTGTCTGAAAAAGAGCAGAGATCATGATTTAGATCAGGCACACCATAGTCTCCAGACTGAGATTGTTGCTCTTCAGTATTTTGGAGATGTCCTCTGACAGCATATTTTCCCAGTGCAATTCATTTTTTTATCTCCTAGCTTCTGGTATAAAAAGTGTTGTTTGCAGAGCAAAACAAACAGAGCTGTTAACAACCTCAATCTCTTAACCTTCTATCATGATGCTGCCAATTGTTCCAGTGGTAAGAATCTTTGTTTTCATAATGTTAAGTGTCAATCCATGTTTAAGACTGCAGTCATTAACCTTGTGCAGCAAGTGCTTCATGTCCTCTTCAGTTTCGGCAAGCAAACTTGTGTCGTCTGTATAATGCAAGTTGTTGATGAGTCTTCTTTCTATCCTGATGCCACATTTTTCTTCATACAGCCCAGCCTCCCAGATGAACTGTTCTGTGTATATATTGAGAAGGTATGGAAAGAGGACACATCCCTGATACACACCCTTCCCAATTTTAAACCACACAATATTTCCTTGCTCTGTTCTGATGACTGTCTCCTGGTCCAAATATAGGTTTTGAATAAACACAACCAAGTGTTCTGGGATCACTATTCTCAGAGTTAGCAACAGTTTGTTGTGATTCACACAGTCAAATTCCTTTGCAAAGTCAATAAAACACAGGTGGATCTTCCTCTTTTATACTCTACTTTCAGCCAAGATCCATCTAACATTAGCTATAATATCCCTAGTTCTACGACCTCTTCTAAACACAGCCTGAACATCTGCCAGTTCCCTGTTGATTTGCTGTTCAAATAGTTTTTGGATAATTTTCAGTAGAATGTTGCTTGTATGTGATATTAACGATACTGTTAGTTTCCACACTGTGTCAGTCACCTTTCTCTGGAATGGTAACACATATAGATCTCTTCCAGTTAGTTGGCAAGGTGGTTGTCCTCCAGATTTCTTGACACAACTTGGGAAGTGCATTCAGGGCAGAGTCTGTTTGTTGAAAACAAACATTTGGTATGCCCTAAATTTCTGAGGCCTTGCTTTTTTGCCAATTCTTTCCTCCCAGCTTGAACTTCGTCGTTCATTATCACACATTCTTTCAAGACTCTCAGGTTCCATGGCACTGAGACAAGAACAAGTTGCTGTCTAATTATGAATGCTAATTATTATAAAATGTTGCAATAGAATATTCTAGTTAGAGCAGGAAATAAACATATAATGAAACTCAATGCATTATAATAATGAACGAGTTGACAGAGCTCATGGAGATCTCAGAGCCCATAACTTCTGGCTACTTTTTTTACCTTTCAGTGGAACGCATTCCTGTGGCAAAACTTAAAATAAAACAATAGAAAATTATGTAAGGTGAGTAATAACACCAGGTAAATACTTAGCATTTAGAATCTTTACTCATTCAGGGTCACAAGGCATCGATTGTCAAGAATACAAGAAGAGTGGGGGTTAAAGGTCCCTCTATTGGGGATCCTTGCCTCTGAGGCTGCAAGGCCATCTCAGGTGCTAAACAGGGCAAGAGACTTTAGTATACAGAACTACAAACAGAGGAAAGAATTTTCTTAGCTCTCTGCAAGTGAGAGCGCTAACTTGGGACCTTCTGCTGACAAGCTGCTTGAGTTGGCAGTGCTGATCTCCCACCACACTAGAGACAGAAGAAGATACTAACCTGCAAGAGAAAAAGTGAGGGAGGTGAGGCTCTATGCTGAGAGAGCACTTTCCATTGCTTGTGGGGAGATGGGACTGAGGCTTTCTTGGGGTTATAGGTCTTTCCATATGGGAATCCTTGCCTCTTCAGCTGTAGAGCCATCCCAGAGGTCAAGAAGGACAAAAGACATTGAAACGTAGAGCTACAAAGAAAGACTTTTCTCAGCTCTCTGTGTAAGGGAAGACTGGTGTGAGACCTATAAGCTACTTGAACTGAGGGTCATGATCACTAATCTCATAACACTCCAGAAACAAAGGAATATATTAATTCCAGGAGAAAAGGTGCACGAGAAACTGCTTGAATAGAGCTCCTGGTCTCACACCACTCAGCCACTTTATACATGAAGGAAGACTACTGAGTTGGTGACAGGATACTATGTCAAAGAGAGTCCCACAGAGCTGCAGTGAAAAACAGAAAGAAGCTGAAGGACTTTAGGAAAGGCAAATTTTCCAAGAAAGAACTTACAGTAGAATGAGTAGCTCACCCCACAGACTGAACATTTTAATTTGGCAACTAATCAGCACCATCATAAAGACATGAACCAACAACAACTTTCATAGACAAAATAGAAATGGCCTAACGCTTATCAAGAAAAAAAATTTGCATAATGCCAAGAAAGCAGCATGCAGAGTCTAACACGGTGAAAAAAATAAAACAAAACAAAATAATTTTTTTCCCAAAGAAAGAACGGAATATTACAGACCTCATGAATATTCCAGAATCAAGAGGACAGATGATATATACTGATATGGAGACATTCAAATAACTATAAATTAAAGTAAAAATGATGGAAGAAACAATGGAAGCCACTAATAAAGTGTTCTTTATCTATGTGTGATGAGTTATTTGAACAGCTACAGAAGAAGGTGCAAATGATAGAAGAAACAATAGAAACCACTAAGAAAGCATACACTCCAGAGACAAGAGGCCAGAATAAATATATTGATGAAGAGGGACCTGTACAACTATGGAAAATACAAAAATACAGGGAAGAATTGAAACTATACAAGAACTTTAAAAAAATCATCACAAGATAGAGAGGGTACTGCCAACACAGTAGTAGAAATAAAAGAAATGCATAAAAATCCAATTCAGAATATTAAGACTGAAATGGCAGAAGTGTCTAACATACTTGAAGAACAAAAAAGTAGAAGAGAAGAGATGGAGCACTCAGTGAGGTGAAAGAAAAAAACCTTAATGGAAACAAAAGGAAAATCAGATATGATACATAAAGAAAATGAAGAAAATATTAGAATAACTTGTGGTGACATCAAAAGGAATAACATACAAATGATTGGAATTCCAGAATATAAGAGGAATAGGGAAACCTTTGAGAAAATTGTGGAAGAGGTACTGTAAGAACACTTCCCAGGTATCATAAAGAATGAAAAAGACTGGTACAATGGGTATCATTGCTAATTCAAGAGAATCCTGTCTGAATTCAAGAAATAATACAAGAATGTCTATTTATATTTTATTGAGATTCTGCTGAAGATTATCCAAAAACAATTGGAACAACACATCAGCAGAGAACTGCCAGAATTCCAGGATGGGTTTACAAGGGGTCATGACACCAGGGATATTGTAGCTAATGTTAGATGGATCTTAGCTGAAAGCAGAGAATAACAGAAGAATGTCTATCTGTGTTTCATTGATTATGCAAAGGCATTTGACTGTGTGGATCATAACAAATTGTGGCTAACTCTGAGAAGAATGGGAATCCTAGAACACTTGATCATGCTAATGCAAAACCTATACTTGGACCAGGAGGTAGTTTTCAAACAGAGCAAGGAAACTGCATGGTTCAAAATTGGGAAGGGCGTGCGCCAGGGATGTGTCCTGTATCCATACCTTTTCAACCTGCACACAGAACAGATTATCCAGGAGTCTGGGCTCTATGAGGAGGAATGTGGGGTCGAGATTGGTGGAAGATCTGTCAACAATCTGCGATATGCAGATAATACAACCCTGCTTGCTGGAAGTGAGGAGGACCTGAAACGCTTGCTACAGACGCTCAAGGACTGCAGCCTCCACTATGGATTGAAGCTCAATGTCAAGAAGACAAAGATACTCACCACCTGACCAATTGGCAGCATCAGGATGGATGGCGAAGAGATTGAGATTTTTCACAGTTTTAGTTCCCTTGGCACCACAGTCAACACTCTCGGCACCGGTAGCCAGGAAATTAAAAGACATATTGTGATGTGAAAGTCTGCTGTTAGGGACCTCTCCAGTACTGAAGAGCAATGGTGTCTCTCTTGAGATTAAGGTGCTTTCTGATGTCTTTGATATCACTTGTTATGCATCAGAGAGTTGGACAATGACTAAGGAGGATAGAAGGAGAATTGATGCCTTTGAGTTGTGGTGCTGGAGAAGAGTATTGAGGGTACCACGGACTGCTAGGAAAACAAACAGATTATCCAGGAAAGGTTCAAACTGGATGGCTCCTTGGAAGCAAGGATTCTGAGGCTCTGTCTAACATACTTTGGGCATGTTTTAAGGGTGGACTGGTCCTTGGAGAGGGATGTCATGCTTGGTAGGGTGGAGGGACAGTGCAGGAGGGGAAGGCCCTCTATGAGGTGGATTAATTCAGTGACTGGGGCAATTGGGATGGGTGTATCAGAGATGGTGTGATTACCACAGGACAGAGCAGAGTTTAGGGCTGTTGTACATAGGGTCACTATGAGTAACAAGCAACTTGACAACACATAGCAACAACATCATAGACTAGTATTTGACTGTGTGGGATGTATCAGATTATGACTAAAATTTTGAAGAACAGGAATCCCAGAACACATTATTTTCTTTAAAACTTGTATTTAAGACTGAATTGCTTACTTTTTTTTTAATAGAGGAAAGGAATACTGCATGGTTCTAAAATCAGGAATGGTGTTTGTCAGAACTGTATTTTCTATCCATAATTATACAATCTGTATGCTGAGCAAATAATTCAAGAAGCTGAATTCTGTGAAGAAGAATGTGACATCAGGGTAACAGGACCACTCATAAATAAGTTGACTCATACAGATAACACAGCCTTGCTGGCTAAAAGTTACCAGAACTTGAAGGTTGAAATTGTAGCATAATAGTACGAATTGGTTATGATTTTTGCATCTGGAAAAAGTATAGCCTTACTATGGACAAAAGTGGTCAAAACATATGTAACACCATATGATTAGTTCTAAATATCAAATATAAAAAATATAAAATATATAAATATAAAAGTAAATGAAAAATAAAAAATTTTAAGGGAGAATTATAAGAATTAAAGTATTTCTGAAAAAAAGTACATAAGAGTAGGAAAAGCAAGTTAGAGGTGACCATTATGAAATAATATTATGACAAAACAAAGTTCATGTGCTTGCAGGAATGTACATATAAATTCATTTAATATTCTAACTAGTAGGATTGATTGATATGACATGTTGTTTGTTGTTGTTGTTATGTGCTGTCGAGTCACTTGTGACTCATAGCAACCCTATGTACAACAGCCCTAAACTCTACTCTATCCCTTGCCAATCTTATTGTTCCTGACACACCTATCACCATTACCCAGTGAGTGAATCAATCCATCTCATTGAGGATCATCCTCTCCTGTGCTGTCCCTCCACCCTCAAAAACATTACGTCCCTGTCAAAGGCTGGTTCCCTTCTTACAACATGTTCAATATAAATTAGATGAAGCTTCAGAATCCTCGCCTCCAAAGAGAAGCCTGGCTTCACCCTCTCCAGGATGAACTTGTTTGTTTTTCTAGCTGTCCATGGTATATTTAACTCTTCTCTAGCACCACAGCTCAAAGGCATCAACTAGCTTTCAATCATCCATAGTCATTGTCTAGCTTTCTAATTCATTGCAAATAATTGCAAAGACCAAGGCCTGAATCAGGTGCATTTTAGTCTCCAGACGTTGTTGCTCTTCATATGTTGGAGAGGTTTCTGACAGAAGACTTTACCATTGCAATTTGTCTTTTGATTCCTTGGCAGCTGGTACCAAGAGTGTTGATTGTAGAGTTAGGCACACTGAAGTTGTCAACAATCTCAATCTCTTTCACCTATCATGATGCTGCCAATCAGCCCAGCAGTGAGAATCTTTATTTTCTTGATGATGAGCTTCAATCCATAATGAAGGCTGCAGTCCTTGACCTTCTGCAGCAAGTGCTTCAGGTCCTCCTCAGTTTCAGCAAGCAGGGTTGTGTCATCTTATCACGCAGCTTGTTCATGAATCTACCTCCAATCCTAATGCTGCATTTTCCTCATAGAGTCAGCCTCTCCTATAATCTGTTCTGCATATAGATTGAAAAGATACGGAGATAGGACACATTTGTGACACACACCCTTCCCAATTTTGAACCATGCAGTGTTCCCCTGCTTACTGCAGAAGGTCAAGTAATGTCCAAGGCCCCAAACCTGTTCCTGAGATGGTTTTGAAAGTCATATGATATAGAATAAAGCTCAAATTTTGGTTTCTTTGGATTTAATTTTTCTTCAGCTTCAGCTTGAACTTGCATATGAGAAGTTAATGATCTGTTCCATAATCAGCACCTGGCCTAGTTTTCACAGTTGATAGTGAGCCTTTCCAGAGGTTCTTTCCACAGATGTAATTGATCTGATTCCTATACCATCAGGTGAAATCCATGTGTATATCCTGCATTTGGTTTCTTATAAAATGCATTTTCAATAAGTAAGTAAAAAAATAAAGCAAAAAAAAAAAATAAAAAAGATGGTATACCAGTTGATGTATTTCACCTAACAGATGCTACCCTGGATGTGCTCATCAAGTTGTGCCAAGAAATCTGGAGAACCACCACTTGGCCAACTGACTGGAAGAGATCTATATTTGTTCCCATTCCAAAGAAGGGTGACCTAACAGAATGTGGAAACTATAAAACAATATCATTGATTTCACATGCATGCAAGATTCTACTCAAGATTATCCAAAAACGACTGGAACAGCACATCAGCAGAGAACTGCCAGAAGTCCAGGCTAGGTTTAGAAGGGGTTGTAGGACTAGGAATATTATAGCTGATGTTAGATGGATCTTAGCTAAAAGCAGGAAATACCAGACAAATGTATATCTGTGCTTCACTGATTATGCAAACTCTTTTGCATAATCAAGAAGCACTGATAGACATTCCTCTGGTACTCTCTGCTTTCAGCCAAGATCCATCTACCATTAGATACAAGGCGTGTGACTGTGTGGACCATAACAAGCTGTGGCTGACTCTGAGAAGAATGGGAATCCCAGAATATTTAACCGTGCTAATGCAAAACCTATACTTGGACCAAGAGGCAGTCGTCAGAACAGAGCAAGGAAACACTGCATGGTTCAAAATTGGGAGGGGTATACACTAGATATGTGTCCTACCTTCATACCTTTTCAACCTTCATGCAGAGCAGATTATCGAGGAGGCTGGGCTCTATGAGGACAAGTGTAGCATCAAGATTGGTGGAAGATATATCAACAATCTGCGTTATGCAGATGACATAACCCTGCTTGCTGAAACTGAGGACCGGAAGTATTTCCTGTAGAGGGTCAAGGCTGCAGCCTTCAGTATGTATTGAGGCTCAATATCAAGAAGGCAAAAATTCTCACCATTGGGCCAATTGGCAGCATGTGGATGGATGGTGAAGAGATTGAGAATGTTAACTTTAGTTTGCTTGACTCCACAGTCAACATTCTTGGCACCAGCAGCCAGGAAATTAAAACACATATTGTGATGGGAAAGTCTGCTGTTAGGTACCTCTCTAAAGTGCTGAAGAGCAATGGTGTCACTCTGGAGACTAAGGTCCATATGATACAGGCCATGGTCTTTGCAATCACTTCTTAGGCATCAGAGAGTTGGACAATGACTAGGGAGGATAGAAGGAGAATTGATGCCTTTGAGCTGTGTTGCTGGAGAACAGTATTGAGTGTACTATGGCTAAGAAAACAAACAGATTCGTCTTGGAAAGGGTTAAACCGGGTTGCTCTTTGGAGGCAAGGATTCTGAGTCTTGGTCTGACATATTTTGGACATGTTGTAAGGAGAGACTGGTCTTTGGATAGTGGTATTCACTGGGCTTCCTTGGATGATTATGGATCTTACCCTGTAACTTACATCATTGTATTTCAAGACAGATCTAGAAATGACTTTTTTAAACTCTGAAAGCAACCCCGTTTTTCTTCATCTTTTGTCTCCAGCATAGTAGTTCATATGATCTTCTGACTCAAAACGTCCCATGCCAGTCCATCTCAATTCACCAACAACTAGTATGTCAATATTTATGTGTTCCATTTCTTTTTTAACAAGTTTCCTAAATTCATGGTTATCACATCCCTTATTCCATTCAATAGTGTCTGATTACAGTTGTTCCCCCCTATGTGTTTCCATACTTGAGTTGCCTCAGTTGCCATATCTGCTAATCTAAATGTGCTATATTGTTTGTACATAGGGTTTTCAAATACATGCTATTTTGGAAATGGATGGCAGTCTTTCTTTTTAATCTGTGTTAATTTGATTGATCAGATTTAAAACGTTATCTGTCAGACAAGCACTTTACAGAGAAAAGCAGATTAAAGATATTTCCTAATAGAAGAAAAAACCCAATAGATTACATCTTGTCCCCACCTTTGTCACGTGTGTTTAGAGCCACCCCTTTTCCTTCTCCACCAGCATTTACATCTACTTCCACCTACTCCATTCAGCATCAATCTCCCATATCCAGCCCCTGATGTGAAGGCCTTTCTGGGCTTTTGTACTGAAGAGCAATGGTGTCTCCCTAGAGACAAAGGTGTGTGTGATACAGACCATGGTCTTCACAATTACTTGTTATACATCAGAGAGTTGGACAATGGCCAAGGAGGATAGAAGGAGAATTGATGCCTTTGAGCTGTGGTGCTGGAGAAGAGTATTGAGAATACCATGGACTGTTAGGAAAACTAACAGATTTGTCCTGGGAAGGGTTAAACCTGGTGACTCCTAGGAGGCAAGGATTCTGAGGCTCCGTCTAACATACTTTGGACATGTTGTGAGGAGAGACCGGTCCTTGGAGAAGGACGTCATGCTCAGGAGGGTGGAGGGACAACGCAGGAAGGGAAGGCCCTCTTTGAGGTGGATTGATTCAGTGACTGGGATAATCGGAATGGAAGTGTCAGAGACAGTGCGATTGGCACAGGACAGAGCAGCATTTAGGGCTGTTGTACATAGGGTCGCTATGAGTCGCAAGCAACTCGACAGCACATAACAACAACAACAACAATGCCTCAAGCTTCTGCCAGTTTCTTCCTCTGTGGGGAGTATCCCTTGACTTATGGACGTTTGTTCTTCTGCTCCAAGACTGAGTTCTTTTGCTTTAGGGCATCTTCTCTATGCTACAATAGTTTTCCAGGGGAGGTTGATGAATCCTATATATTTGGTATATAACGTTGTCTTCCCAACATTTGAAGAAGAGCTTGACTCATGGGTTTCTGGGAGACTTAGTTATTTGTATCTGCATGGTGTGGGGTCCACTGAGACAACTCCTGCCACACGCGTTATACCCCCATGTTCCGCTCTTCTGCCCCCTTGCTTTGTACTCCAAGATTTGAAGGTGGGCTTGACCAGAGGACTTCTGGGTGATGTATGATATGCCATATATTCTACAAATTTTTACGTCATGTTTTTATGCCCATCATTGAAACCACACTATAGTAATCAGTTTTTATTTTATTTACTTTAATGTTAAATTATGACTCTTAAGAAATTTTATGGTCTTCAGTGTACAGTATTTTTAATTTCTTTATGAAGAATATTTAAAGCAGAGCAGAGGCCAACTGTTCTATTAGTGTAGTGATAGACATTTATTTCACATAAATAAATTCTCTGTAGAGAATGAATAAAATTATCTGCCAAACCTTAGCGTAAGTTAACATATATCAATGACTATTCATAGATTTTATTTACTATAATGGTATTGTCAGAAAGCTGGACAATGATTAGGGATGATGGAAGAAGAATTGATGACTTTGAGTTGTGATTTTAGTGAAGAGTACTGAATATACCACAGACTGCCAGGAGAGCAAACACGTTTGTTCTGGAGATGGTGAAAGCAGTGTGCTTCTTGGAGGCAAGGATTCTGAAACTCTGTCTGACATATTTTGGGCATGTTGAAAGGAGGGACATCATGCTTAGGAGTGCAGAGGGATAGTACAAGAGAACAAGACTGTAGATTAGATAGGTTGACTCAGTGACTGTGTGTCAGGGATAATGAGGCTGTCACAGGATAGAGCAGGTTTCAGAGCTATTGTTCATAGAGTCTCTTTGAGTAACAAGTGAATATATGGCATTTAACAACAACAACATTCTTAAAGGTTATTAAGTACATAATGAACTATAGGAAATTAATGACTGGATCTTAGAAGAAACGCTGCCAGGAAACTACTTAAAAATGAAGACATTAAAGCTTCATTTCATATACTTTTACATGTAATTTAGGAGGGAAATGTATGCGGGGAAGGAAATTATTCATGGTAAAGTAGATGATGAAGAAATTGAAGATTATCAGTGACATGGACTGACACAGTAGCTATAACAGTGACCTCAAAGATAGGAAAGATTTTGAGGATGGCACAAAAACAGCCAATGCTTCATGTGCTATTCATAAAGTAGCTATTCACAAGGTAGTTATAATTTGGAACTGGCCCATCAATATTTAACAAAACAAGCAATAGTGTAAGAAGAACATCTTTCTCTTTGATCTCAATAAAATATCTTAAAAGAGTTCTGGTCCTCCTTTCTCTCCTCAGAGGACAGTTGTGCCAGACAACAGCTTGAAAGAGAGACTAGTAGCAGTGTGTGGTGCAAAACATCACAGAAGTGACTTGTAGACTAAGCTATCATATTAAAAGTTTACTGGGGAAGGAAGGGTTTGACTAGGTAGCCAGGAGTTCAAGGAATGGGGATGTAGCAGGGAAAGAGAAGATACAAGACACACGTACTTGAGTGGGAATGATGCTGAATATATTGGTTATTCCTGTAAGGAAAGTCTTTTTCATCCGCTAGCTAAAATACTTGTCTATCAGATATTGTTCTAAGACTAAGAAACAAAATTAAGACAGACAAGGAAGGAGTATTGGCTATCCACTTCCAAAATAAAACAGGCCTTCAAAAATCCTATGTAAAACAGATCAAACTGAGGCTGAGCCCTCAAATTTGGAAACACAAAGGATGAGGAACAGTTGTAAGAAGAAATTAACAATTGGTACATAAAATGTGAGAAGCATGAATGTAAGAAAACTGGACATTTTTAAGAAAAAAAATACATACATATTGACAGATTAGATATTAGCAAAATGAGATGGACTGGCATGGGCCATTTTGAATCAGAAGACCATATGATCTACTATGCTGGAGATGAAAAGGTGAGAAAAAATGGAGTCACTTTCATAGTTTAAAAGACCATTTCTAGATCCATCTTGAATGCAAAAGGTCATTACAAAGACTGAGGATGAAGAAAACATCAACATAGATGTTAGAAGAGACTCTAATAGAGTGCCAAGAAGTCAAAGTAAAAGAAAGAAATCAAGATATTAAGGAGTTGAACAGAAGATTCCAGAGGGCAGCGTGGGAATATAAAGTATTACAAAGAAATGTGCAAGGAGCTGGAAGCAGAAAATCAAATGGGCCAATCTCACTCAGCATTTCTTAACCTGAAGGAACTGAAGAACAAATTCAAAGTTCGAGTTACAATAGTAAGGATGTTTTGGACAGAATATTAAATTATCTAGGAAGCATTGAAAGAAGATGGAAAAAGTATACAGAGACACTGTACCATAAGGAGTTGGCTGACACAAAAGAATTTTTTGAAACAATGTAAGAGCAAGAGCCTGTGGTGACAAAGAAAGAAGTTAAGCTGCTCTGAAAGAATTGGGGAAAAAACATCACGACAGAAATTGACAGCATACCAATTGACATATTCAACAAACAGATGCTGCCCTGGATGTGCTTAATAAACTGTGCCAAGAAATCTGGAGGACAACCACCTGGCCAACTGGCTGCAAGAGATCTATATTTGTTGCTTTCTAAAGAAAGGTGAACCAACATTGTGTGGAAATTATTGAATTATATCATTAATATCACAAGCAAGCAAGATTCTGCTGATAATACAAAAACAACTGGAACAACACATCAATAGAGAACTGCCTGACACGCAAGTTGGGTTTATAAGAAGTCGTGGTACTGCTGAAATTATAGATGATGTTTGATGGATCTTGGCTGAAAACAGGGAGTATTAGAGGAATGTGTATCTGTGTTTCATTGACTATACAAAGGTATTTTACAGTGTGAATCACAAAAAACTGTGGCTGGCTCTGACAAGAATGGGAATCCCAGAATACTTGATTTCCTTACGGGAAACCTATAGTTAGGCCAGGTCAGAACAAAGCAAGGAAACACTGCATGGTTAAAATTTGGAAGAGTGTACAACAGGGATGTGTTCTATTTCCATCCCCTTTCAATGTCTATGCATAACAGACTATCTGGAAGGCTGGGCTCCATGAGGAATCAGGATTGGAGGAAGACTCATCAACCATCTGTACTATGCAGATGACAAAACCCTGCTTCCTGAAACTGAGAAAGACCTGAAGCACATGCTGGGTCAAGGACTTCAGCCTTCAATATGGATTGAAGCTCAGCATCAAGAAAATAAAGATTCTTGCCACTAGACCAATTGGGAGCATCATGATAGATAGTAAAGAGATTAAGATTGTTGACAGCTTTCATTTGCTTGGCTCCACAATTAACACTCTTGGTACACCAACCATGAAATTAAAAGATGTATTGCATTGGAAAAGTCTGCTATCAGAGACCTCTCCAAAGTACTGAAGAGTGATGATGTCAGTCTGAAGACTAAGGTGTGCCTGATTCAGGCCATGGTATTTGCAATTACTTGCTATGGGTCAGAAAGCTGGACAATGACTAGAAATGATAGAATGAGAATTGATGCCTTTTAGCTGTGGTGTTGGAGATGAGTATTGAATATACCATTGACTGCTAGGAGAACAAACAGGTTCGTCCTACAGAGGGTGAGAACAGGCTTCTCCTTGAAGGCAAGGATTTTGAAGCTCCGTCTGACATACTTTGGACATGTTGC
>NW_006399886.1:6317371-6326692 GCF_000299155.1 Elephantulus edwardii
AGCAACCCTTTGTACTACAACCCTAAACTCTGCTCTGTCCTGTGCCAATCGCACTGTCTCTGATACACCCATCCCAATTACCCCAGTCACGGAATCAATCCACCTCAGAGGGCCTTCCCCTCCCGTGCTGCCCCTTCACCCTACCAAGCATGATGTCCTTCTCCAAGGACCGGTCTCTCCTCACATCATGTTCAAAGTATGTTAGACAAAGCTTCAGAATCCTTGCCTCCAAGGAGCCACCTGGCTTAATTAGAGTTGTTGTTGTTACGTGATATAATTCATCTGCAATTCATAGTGACCCTATACACAATAGTTCTGAACCCTGACCTATTCTGACACAGTCTCAGTAACTCCAAATCACATATTACCATCATCACATTACTCATGTAAACCTTTAATTGGACCAGGACAAAATCTTCAGAACAAAGCAAGAAAACATACTGCATGGTCCAAAATCAGGAAAGGTATGAGCCAGGGATGTGTTCTATCTCCACAGCTTTATAATCTGTATACAGAACAGATTATTAGGGAGGCTGGACTTTATGAGCATCTGGATTCATCAACAAACTGTTATGTAGACGACACAACCTTGCTTGCTGAAACTAAAGAAGACCTGAAGCATTTGTGATAGAAGATCAAAGGCTGTCAATATGTATTGAAAGTCAGCATCAAGAAGACAAAGATTATTACCACTGGGCCAGTTAGCAGCACCATGATAGATAGAGAAGAGATTTAGATTGTTAACAATTTCAGCTTGCTTAGGTCCACAATCAACACTCGGAACCAGCAGTCAGGAAATCAAAAGATGAATTGCAATGGGGAAGTTTGTTTCAGAGACTTCACCAAAGTCTTAAAGAGCAAGAATGCCACTCTGGAGTCTAAACTGTGTCTGGTCCATGCCATAATCTCCACAATTACTTGATATGCATCAGAGAGCTGGGCATTGACTAAGAATGACAGAAAAAAATTGATTCATTTGAGTTGTGGTGTTGAAGAATGGTATAGACCAGACCATGGACTACCAAGAAAAAAAAAAAAAAACAGGACTGTTTTGAGGAAGGTGAAACCGAGCTTCTATTTGGAAGCAAGGAATTTAAAGATCCATCTTACATGTTTTAGTCATTTGGCCAGGAGAGACCAGTACTTGGAGAAAGACATCATGCTTAGAATGGTGAAAGGACAGAAGAAGACCACGGCTGAGATGGATTGACACAGTAGCTAGGGGATGGGGGTAGGTGTATTGGAGTCAGTGAGTTTGGCTCAGGATTGTGCAGGATTTGGAGCTATTGTACCTAGGAATACTACGAGTCTTAGACAAATCAATGGCACATAACAACAACAACCACATTATAATTTCACTATTTGTTTTTGTGGACCATAGAGTTGAAACCAACCCATAGCTAACCCTTTGGTAGATTTTCAGAGGCAGTTAATTGCATGGGAGGAGATTGCCCATCCTTCCCCCATAGACCAGCTGGTGGCCTTGATCCACATGCCTTCAGGCTTACAATGCAGCTTCTTGACACTCGGCCACCAGATTATGTTTACTTGCTTGCACGGTTTCTGCTGAGAAATTGGCACTTAATCTTATCTGCTCTCTCTTATAGGTTACTCTTTGTTTTTCCCTTGCTGCTTTGAGGATTCTCTCCTTATCTTTGGTTCTAGCAAATTTAACTATGCCTTGGTGCTTTTCTTTTGGGGTCTAGTCTATTTGGTGTTCACTGAGCTTCATGATTGTATATTCTCTCATTCTTCATTATGTCTGGGAAGTTTTCCTCTAGTAATTCTGCCATAACTTTTTTTGGTGCCTTTACTTGCTTCTTCCTGTTCTGGGATTACAATGATGCGCCTGCTATTTCTCTTGATGGTGTCCCACATTTTTCTTAGGTTCTTTTATTTTCCCTTCTTTTTTGAGTCTGCTTTTTGCTCTAGCAGATCAGCGGTGACAATTCTGTCTTCTATTTCATTGGTTCTGTGTTCATTGGTTCTCTTCAACTCTGCTCATGTGTCCCTCCCTCATGTTGATAGCATCTGAAACATTGGATCTCATATTTTGGATCGTGGTTTCTTGTTTTTTCCAGTGCTGCTAATGCCTCATTTGTTTTTTTCTACATTTTCTGAATTGTTATTTTTTTTTTAGCTCCTCCTGGTTTATGCTGTTCTTCAAGTTTGTCTTTCATCCATCGACAATATCCAATCATTGTTCTTTTAAATTCTGTCAGAAAATTCCATCAGACTTACTGGCTTCAGGAAATACATTGATACTGTGTCACCCTTTGGGGTGACATCTTGGTTTGCACTTGTGTATTGTGTGGGATAGCTTGCTTTCTTTGAGACATTGATATATTCTTGATCTGAAGACAATGCGTAGAGATCAGCTGGGCAGCCACCCCGCTTGTGTTTTTCTCTGAACTTCTGACTCCAGGCAAATGCCAGTTCAGAACCTGTGAGAGCGGCCTCTTGTAGGTAAGACAGGTCAAAGTGCTCCGAATTAAAGGCAAGTTGATTGACCAGATGTGTAGGTACAGTTATGGAGCCAAATGGGGTGGGGCATGCATTGGGGTGGAGCAATCACAAGGGCAGGTCAACCACTTGGGGGACCTTACTCAGACCTCAGCTGTCTGGGTGTGCTTACTATTGAGGTTCCTGTTCAATTTCCAGCTGTCTGTCTCCCACCCAGTGGTTTTCACTGAGTAGTTCTTGCCCAGTGACCCTTACTCAGGTGACCTTATGCAGTGGCCCCTGCCCAACCAGGGCCCTGGGTCCAATGGGACCCAAGAAGTCAAAGTCAAATTCCCTCCAACCCACTCGCCTCTGGCCGATCTGCAGTGTCCACAAAAGTTCAGACAAATTATCACTGGCCCACTCGTTTCTGGGCAGTTGGCATAGCCCAAGAGAGCTCAGCTAAAAATTTCCACCAGTGGGTTCACCCTTGGTTACTCTCCCAAGCAATTGATGTTGCCCAAGAAAACCCAGTCAGTATCCTACTGGCCTTTCTCCTGCCAGATTAGTCCCACAGCAACTTGATTGGTGGCTTAGGGCTATGGCTGGATCCATGGCACGTCTTTGTGTTCCCGTAGCTCTGAAATTAATTACTCCAACAAAGGTTCTGATTCAAAATCCTGCTGTCCATAACTGTTGGTCTGTCTCTGTGCTATGTGAAGGACTCTTTAGTAGCCCTGGGGTGCCGCTGGGGGTGCAGGGCTGTGGAGTGGCCACCAGGATGTGGGGGTGTAGAAGGTGCGGTGCTGTGGTGAGGTGTGGGTGCAGGGGTGGGAGGGAGGGGCTTGGGCGCTGCAGGGAGTTTGGAGCTGTCTGTCTGTTCCCAGATGTTAAGCTGCCAAGTCACCAGTCCTCAGCACATCAGACTGCCCGTGTTGCTGGAGTGTACCACTTGAGTCCTACCAAGGCCTCTTCTAAACCCAGCCTGCATTTCTGGCAGTTCTCTGTTGATGTGTTGCTCCAGTCATTTTTTGGATCATTTTCAGCAGAATCTTGCTTGCATGTGATATTGATATTGTTCTATAATTTCCACACTCTGGTCACCCTTCATCCTCTTCCAGTCAGTTGGCCAGGTGGCTGTCTTGCATATTTCTTGGCACAATTTATTGAGCACATCCAGGGCAGCATCTGTTTGTTGAAATATGTCAATTGGTATGCTGTCAACTCCTGGAGCCTTGTTTTTTGCCAATTCTTTCAGAGCAGCTTAAACTTCATCTTTCATACATTCATCCTTGCTAATACGTTGTTCATTAAATTCTTCTGTGTCAGCCAGTTCCTTCTGGTTCAGTGACTCTGTATACTCCTTGCATCTTCTTTTAATGTTTCTTGGATCATTTAATATTCTGTCCTTAAATATTGCCACTCGTGGCTTGAATTTGTTTTTTAATTCCTTCAGCTTAAGAAATGCTGATCAAGTTCAGCCCTTCTGATTTTCTGACTCCAGCACTTTGCATATTTCATTATAATACCTTGCTTTGTCATCCTGAGCTGCCCTTTGAAATTTTCTGTTCAGCTCTTTAATTTCTTGATTTCTTCCTTTAGTTTGGGTACTTGGCACTCTTAATACAATATTCAGAATTTCATCTGACAGCCATGTTGGTCTTTCCTTCCTCTTCTGCCTTTGCAATGATCTTTTTTCATTCTTCATCAATGATATTCTTGATATCCTCCCACAGTTCATTTGGTCATTGTTCACTGGTGTTTAAGATCTCAGATCTGTTCCTGAGATGGTTTTGAAATTTTAGTGGGATACGCTTAAGGTAAAATTATGGTTCCTGTGGATTTAATTTTATTGTCTTCGGCTTCAGCTTGAACTTGCATATGAGTTGTTGGTGGTCTGTTCCACAATCAGCACCTGGCCTGGTTTTCACAGCTGATATTGTGCTTCTCCAGGGTTTCTTTCCAAAGATATAATCAATTTCATTCCTATACATTCTCAATTATTAAATAAAATTTGTTACTCTTTTTCCTCACTTCAATTGACTTTCAATCTGATCTCTAGCACAGCACTGCTTTAACTATCCCAATTCCTCTAATGTTCATAAGATTTTCAAAGGCCTGATATTTAAGAAGTAGATGGCCAATTCTGCTTCCTATTCTGTCTTTATTCTTACTATTAGTATTTATATAGTAGTTTATTTACAAACTTCAAATACATTGTTTCCAGAACAAATTCTTCCAATATCCCTTAGCCATCAAATTGTACAGCACTGTGTATACGCCCTCCTCCTGCACATCCTCATCCTCTGTTCCTAATCCCCACCTTGGATCCATATACTCATTCCACAATAATGATTTAATACAGTTTTTGTCTTAGTGGGACTGAGTTAGTTAACTCAGTATGATGCTCGCAAGTCCCTCCCAAGTGAGGTAATAATTTATAAAATCATTGCTTCTGTATGCTGCATAGTATTCCATTGTGTGAATGTACCGTAATTTCTCAATCCATTAGTTGTGACTGGACATCTGGGCTTTTTCCATGATCTTTGTGATGGTGAATAACACTGCTATGAATATTGGTGTACAGGTTTCCATTTGCCCCTCATTTCTAATTTTATCAGTGTATATTTCAAGTAGTGGAAGAATTGGTTCACATGAAATTTCTACATTCAGCTTTTTGAGGAAGTGCCAAACTGTCTTCCAGAATGGTTGTACCATTTTACAGTCTCACCAACAGTGTATCAATGTTCCTTTCTCACCACATTCTCTCCAATATTTATTACTTGCTGCCCTGTTAAGCTTCCCCATTGTTATCGGCGTGAAATGCTACCTCATTGTGATTTGGATTTGCATCTTTCTTATTGCCAGTGATTTTGAGCATTTTTTCATGTATATGCCCTTTGAATACATTCCTCAGTGAAAATGCTTTCCATGTATTTTGCCTATATTATAATTGATTATCAGCCTTTTTCTTGTAGAAGTGGAGGAGTATTCTGAGACTTTTGTTATGAGACTTGTCTGAGATGTTTTTACCAAATGTTTGTTCCCATTTGGATGGTTTTCTTTTCACTCTCTAGAAAAATTAAAAAAACACAAATGGATTTTATCTTTAGTCGGTCCCATTCATTAACTTTATCCTCTTCAGATTGTGCATTTCTAGCTATATTTGGCAATCTCTTTATACATTGGACTAATATGGTTTGGGGCTTTATTCCCAGGTCTCTGATACATTTGAGTTCATTTTTGTGTATGGTGATGTGGATCCTATTTCAGCTTTCTGCATGTTAAAGCCCAGTTTTGCCAGCACCATTTGTTGAAGAGCTTGTCAATTTCCCCAATTGATAGTTTTTATTTCCTTGTCAAATATCAGTGGACCATAGATAGCAGAATCTATTTTTGGGTTCTAAATTCCCTTTCATTGGTTTATGTGCCTGCAATTGTACTCGTACGATGTTGTTTTGGCTACTACAGCTGTGGTAGGTTTTGAGGTCAGGAAGTACTATGCCTCTCCCCTCATTTTTATTTCTCAGAAGTGTTTTTCTTATTTAGGATCTCTTGCCTCTCCAAATAAAATTGATAATTTTCCTTGCAATCTCCTTAAAATATGAATTTGGTATCTGGATTGGGATTGCATTGAATATTTACATTACTTTTGGTAGGATTGTCATCGTCACGATGTTGAGTCTTCCTATTCATGAACTCAGAACATTTTTCGATGATTGAGGTGACATCACAACAGAACCAGAAGAAATTAAATTGATACTACCAGAACACTATGAAAATCTATACTATGATAAGTGAAAAGAAAACAAACAAACAAAAAACCCCTAGAGGAAATGGACAAATTCCTTGAAATATATACCCTACCCAGATTGACAAAGAGAAATATAGAATACTTGAACAGACCCATCACAAAAAAAGAAATTGTAAGGGTCATAAAAAGACTTCCCATAAGAAAAGTCCTGGACAAGATAGCTTCACAGCTGAACTCTACCAAACATTCAGTGAAAATTTAGCACCAATTCTACTTTCTACTTAAATTCTTTTAAAAAATTAAAAAAGAAGGGAACCCTTTAAGTGTTATTATACCAAGCAAGCATAACTCTAATACCAAAATCAGGTAAAGATATTACCAAGAAAGAAAACTACAGACCTATATCTCTCATGAATATAGATGTAAATATCCTTAACAACACTTTAGTCAAAAGAATCCAAAAGCACATAAAAAAAAATTCACCATGACCAAGTAGGATTCATTAAAGTTATGCAAGGTTGGTTCAACATAAAAGCAATCATTGCAATTCATCATATTTACAAAATAAATAAGAAGAACCATATGAAATTAGCAATTGATGCAGAAAAATCATTTGACAAAATACAACATACCTTCCTGATAAAGACATTCAGCAAAATTTGAATAGAAGGGAATTTCTCAGTATAGTAAAAAGTGTATATGCAAAACTAAAAGCCAACATCATTCTCAATGGAGAAAGACTAAAAGAATTTTCTTTGTGAGTATGGACCAGACAAGGATGCCAACTATCACCATTTCTATTCAATATTATATTGAAAGTGCTTGCTAGGGCAATACGACAAAAGAAGGAAATAAAAGGCAACCAGTTGGAAAAGAGATAGTTCAACTGTCTCTATATGCTGATGATATGACAGTGTACATAGAAAACCTCAAAGACTCAACAAAAAACCTGTTAGAATAATGGGCAAATTTAGTAGAATGATGATATATGAGATCAATATCCAAAAATGAGTAACAAATAGAACCTAGAGAAGGAAATCAAGAAACCAATACCATTTAAAAATAGTCAACCACAAATTGAGATAGTTGGGAATAAACCTAACTAGAGATGCAAAAATCCTATACAAAGAAAACTATGGAGCATTTCTGTAAGATACAATAAAAGACCTAGCCTTTCTTAATCAGTTCACACAAACCTGTCTACCATGAGTAACCCTTATGGTATTTGAAACACAGTGGCACAGTTTTCAATATCTAGCAACCTCAAGTTATCTTACTACAGCAAACTGACAGACAATTGATATACCATGTAGAATAATATTCTCCCCAAACACAATACCACAGGAGTTTCCAAACTGGAGACTCTTAGGCAGAATTCAATTGACTTTAAAATGCTAAGGTCCACCCACCAGTTTGGAACCTCCTGTGTTATGCAGTTGGATTCTGAAAGGTAGGTTGTTTTGATTTAATTAGAAGTTGGATGTAAACTATTTGTTGTTTCTTTATGTTGTTAACAATCAAGTGTAAGCTGATTGGTTGTTTTGATTTAGTTAATTAGTAATTAGGTAATAATTAATAGTAATTAGGTATGGGCTGGAAGCCTTTTATTTAAATCAATCAATCAGAATACAATTTGTGGACATCACAGAAATGTTATAACAATTACATACAAAGTGGAAGCAAATAATCAAGAAAAGATGTATCTAATTTGTGTCTGCCTCTCTAAGAAATACACATTATATGGTTTTTGTTCTTCAAAGCTTCAGAACTAAATATTTCTTATTGCAAAATCAGATTGTTTCATTTCTATTTAGTCACTAAAAAACAAATATGAAAATGTATTTGTGTTTGTAAGTAAAGGTACAATTAAGTATAATCAGTAGAATTAAAGGGACATTTACTGTAGTACCTTATGATCACTTTCTGATAATATGCATTTTATTTGTTTCATTAGTTTTAATGTTGTTCCATCAAGAAGACTAATGCTTAGAAAAAAAAGCAGACTGTGGTCATTCGGGAAGTTGTTCTTGCATGCCACTATTCCTAAGAGATTTGCTCCTTAAAAGCATTCTTCTGTCCTGTGGATATTTGTGTACATGTGTGATTGAGTGGAAAAAACTGCTGGAGAAAAATGAGATCAGAAATGTATGTTTTGCCTGCCATCAAGTCAATACAATAATAGGTTGGTGAAAACATCAAAATACAATCAAAAGCTGCTTTCAGTGTCTGAAAGCTGAATTCATAGGCCAGTCAGCCAGAAAAGGTCATTTTTTCCATCTCATGAGTAATCATGAAGAAAATAAATCTGAGAATCATGGGGTTTTGTAAAAAGTTAATGTGGTTGCTTTATAGAAGAAATTTTCGTAGTCTTAGTGTCTCTATTGATTTTCTTAGGTTTATAAACCAGAATGTAACAGCCAGATATTGACAACCAGGGAAACTTATGCTTACAAATGATTATTATGAAAAAAAGTTACCTGAAGACATATGCATAGAAATTTATTCATATTTATAGTATGGTAATGAATAAAAAACTAAGTATTTACTACAGTATTTTAAGGATGTTAATAAGAAGAGTCCTATCCTGACCTTGGAAATTATTGCATTGTGACAGCAGTGCTGTGCAAAAGGACAAAACAGAGACACTAAATAACAAAATTTAGCAGAAACTCAGTGGCAAGGACCTTTCCTCAGTACTACCTTGAGCAAAAACATTTTTCCCTGAAGGGATTTGGAATTACATCTTCCTAAACACGAGATAGGCAACAGTGGTACAAGACAGCACAGAAGTGACTTGCTGGACTAGACAGGAGGGAGTGCAAGAAATGATGATGTAACAGGGAAAAGGAAGAGAAAAGACATGTGTTTGGGTGAGGGGACAGTGAGTGTATTGCTCATTTCTGTAAGGGAAGTGTCTTTCATCTGCTTGATAAAATGATTATCTGTCAGATTCTGTTCTAAAACTAAGCATTCCATAATAAGACAGATATACTTCTGAAATATAACTGGCCTTTGAAAATCCTATAGAGAGCGGAGCACACGTTGAGTAAAAACAGATACAGTAACTGATGCTGAGCTCTCAAATTCAGAAACGAACGAAAAGGAGGAACAGTTGTAAGGAGAAA
>NW_006399886.1:6327992-6329454 GCF_000299155.1 Elephantulus edwardii
TTAAAAGAAGATGAAAGGAGTATATAGAGTAATTGCATCAAAAAGAATTGGCTGACACAGAAAAATTTCAAGAAATAGGACTCAATGATAATAAAAGAGGAAGTTCAGACTGCTTTGAAGGATTTGGTAAAGAAAAAAGCCCCAGAAATTGGTGGGAAACCAATTGACATATCTCAACAATTAGATGCTGCCCTAGATGTGCTCACCAGATTGTGCCAAGAAATCTGGAGGACAACAACCTGGCCAACCGACTGGAAGAGATCCATATATATTCCCATTCCAAAAAATGGTGGCCCAACAGAGTGTGAAAATTAGGAACAATATTACTAATATCACATACTAGCAAAACCCTGCTGAAAATTATTCAAAATTGACTGGAAAAGTACATTAATAGAGACCTACCAGTATAGACTTATTATTACCAATGTCAGATGCATCTTGGCTGAAAGCAAAGTGTACAAGAAGAATGTCTGTGGTTTCATTGACGATGCAAAGGCATTTGACTGTGAGGTTCACAACAAATTGTGGCTACCCTTGAGGAAAATGGGAATCCCAGAAGACTTGACTGGGCTAATGTCAAATCTATATTTAGACCAGGAAGCAGTTTTCAGAACAAAGCATGGAAACACTGCATGGTTAAAAATCAGCAAAGGGGTGCATCAGGAATACATCCTGTATCCATACCTTTTCTTTTCTTTTTAACTTTCTTGTGCTCCTGGTCTCAAACAGCTTCCCCCCCCCTTCCCTCTCAACCCTCCCGCCTAATACACTACCATCTTGGAAAAGGAAAAGAAAAATTCTTTCATTGTTTTGCAATCTCTCCCCCCAGGTCCACTCCACTATGCAGCCTTCGCCCTGGACTCCTGTCATGACAAAAATACCTAATCACATATCCTTTTAAACAGTTTTCTCCCTCCTCTGTTTCAATGAAGTATACATTATTGAACCCATCTTTCTCAGTCTTCCCCCAACCCTGAGGTCAGTCCTGTTTCACAACAGTGGCTTTTGTGACAAAAAGAAAACAAAACAAAAGAAAAAAGAAAACAAAAACCTTCATTAAGAATCAGAATTGAATCAATGTCAATGGGTCTCAAAATTAAGTATGATTTAATTTTTAAGTATATGTTTTCTAGATATAGCATTTTAAATTGACATTCTAAAATCATTAATTAACTGTTGTTGAGTTGTTCTTATTTTGTTAACTTATTATCATATTTTGAGCCTATACGACAAAACAGAACCTCCACCATAGAGCCTCAGAGGCTGTAATCTTTACAGAGGCAAGTTGTTTTGTCCTTTTCCAGGTGGCTTCAAACTGTCAACCTTTAAAATGTTGTTGTTGCTGTTGTTATTCTTATGTTCCATCAAGTAACCTGTGACTCATAGTGACCCTATGTACAACAGCCTTAAACCCTGCTCTGTCCTGCCCCAATCTCCTTGTTTTCTACACACCATTACCACA
>NW_006399886.1:6333684-6337908 GCF_000299155.1 Elephantulus edwardii
GTGTTTTGTGTTTTTTAGAAAAAGTATTTGGAATGAATAAAGTAGTATAAATATAAAATTAAGTCCTTTTATGCTCGCTGTCCATTTCTTAAATAAAAAAATAAACACAAACAAACAAACAAGCAAACCCTGGAAAAAAATTTAAGTCTCATGTTACCATTTTGCAAGATGTTATGGGCTATATATTGAATGACTCAGAAAGCACCAAAAGAAGACAGTGTGAAAACACGGAGTCATTGTACCATAAATAATTGATTGACACTTTAAAACTTCAGGAAATACCATATTAGCAGGAGTCAAGGGTAATGAAGAAGCTAGTTGAAGATGCACTGAAGGCAGTGGCAAAAGAGAAGGCCCCAGGAATCGATGGGACACCAATTGACTTGTTTCAATTAATAGATGAAGTCTTGGATGCACTCACTAGTCTATGCAGGAAATTTGGAGGTTGGCTGTCTTCCCAATGGATTGAAAGCGTTCCATATTTGTTCCCATTCCCAAGAAAAGTGACCCAGATAGATCTGGAAATTATTGAACAATACTGATATTATCACATGTAAGAAAAATATTGTTGAAGATTATTCAAAAATTGCTGTAACAATATATAGATAAGGAACTGTCTGACGTTCAAGCAGGATTTAGAAGAGACTGTGGCACCAAGGATATAAATTTCTGATGTCAAATGGATCCTTGCTGAAATGAAGGAATACCAGAACAATGTTTGTGCTTTATTGACTAAACAAAGGTGTTTGACCATGGGGATCATGACAAGTTGTGGCTGACATTGATAAGACTGGGAATCCAAGAGCACTTGATTGTGCTCACGTAGAACTTATACCTGGATCAGGAGACAGTTGTACGAACAGAGCAAGGGAGCTCAGCTAGGTTTGGAACTGGGAAGGGAGTGCATTAGGGTTGTATTCGCTCACCATACCTCTTAAATATGTATGTTAAGCAAATTATCCAAGAAGCTAGACTCTATGAAGAGGAGCGTGGCATCAGAATTGGAGAGAGACTCATCAATAAACTGTGTTATACAGATGACACAACTCTGCTTGCTGAAAGTGAGGATTACTTGAAGCACTTGTTGCAGAAGATCAAGGAATGAAATCTTCAGTATGGATTGTGTCTCAATATCAAGAAAACAAAGTTTTTTACCACTGGATTAAATAAGTGGTGTCATGATGGATGAGGAGGAGATTGAAATTATCAATACTTCATCTTGCTTGGATCCACAGTTAACATGTTTCATACAAGCAGTCAGGAGATAAGGACACACGTTGCACTGGGGATATCTGCAGTGAGGGGCTTTTCCAAATTATTGAAGAGTAATGATATCAGTCTGAGGACTAAGGTGCATCAGATTCAGACTATAGTCTTTCCGATTTCTAGCTATGCGTCTAAGACCTAAACAATGAATAAGGATTATAGAAAAATAATTGATGTCTTTAAACTGTGGTGTTGGATAAGAGCAAAGAACATCTCATAGATGGCCAAGAGAATGAACAGATATATCTTGGAGAGGGTGCAGCCAGAGTGTTCTTTGGAGGCAAGAATGATGAGGTTTTGCCTCGCATACTATAGACATGTTGCTAGGAGGTGCTATTCCTTAGAGAAGGACATGATGTTGGGAAGGGTGAAAGGTCAGATAAAGAGAGAAGAACCCTCAATCCTGTGGATTGATATGGTGACTGCTACAATGGGCTCTTGTGTGTTAGGAAGTGTGAGGAAGGGACAGGGTTCAGATCTTTTGGTCATAGGGTCACAATGAGTCGTGCTTGACTTAACTGCACCTAACACCAAAAACAACAAGTTAAAAAAAGTATATCTCTTTTATAAATGTCTGCTTAAATGTTTAAAATAATCTTCCAGTTATATTGCTATAAAAATTACTATAATTTTAGGTACTCGACACTTTTGAAGGCTATAACCATTCATATTGAATTTTATGGTTCTAACATATGCTGTGGTTGTTTTTATTAGTCCTCTGAGTCACCTCTCACTCACAGCAGACCTACATACAACAAAACAAAACCCAGCCTGTTCTTGCACTATACTCACAGTGTCTTCTTTGCTTTACACCGTTGTTATAATCCCTATGTCAATCCATTTCCTTTTCAACCTTATTATCTTTTGTTGATTTTACTATTTGTCCAAGTGTTATGTTCTTTTCTTGGCATTCATTTCACCTGAAAACATGCCCAAAGCATGGGAGACAAAGTTTCGCCATCCTTACTTTTAAGAACCACTCTGGATTCACTTCTTCCAGGACAGACTTTGTTTATTCTTTTAGCAGTCCATGGTTTATTCAATATTCTTTACTCACACCACAGTTAAAAGACATCAATTCTTCTTTGCTCTTCCTTTGTCTGACTTCCATATGTGCATGAAGTGACTGAAAAAAAAATTGTTTGGATCAGGTATACCTTAGCCCTTAAAGTGACATCATTGCTTTTTAGCATTTTCAATATTCATTGGCAACAGATTTACTAAATTCCCAACATAACAGCAGTCACATAACTACTGAAATATTACAAGTAAATAATGATTAACTCAACACACAAATTGAAAGAATACAACCTTGAATCACACATTCCCTAATTTTAAGCTGTGCATTGTTCCCTGTTTCTCTTTGGACAACTGCTTCTTAGTGTGTGTGTGCGTGTGTGCGTGTGTGTGTGTGTGTGTGTGTGCTTTTCTTAAATATATATATATATGTTTTTCTTGAGAAAAAATATATACATATGTTTTATATATGTGTGTGTGTGTTTTTCTTGAGCACATTCAAGTGTTCTAAGATTCACACTCCTCAATATTATTCATAATCTGTTATGATTCACACATGGAAATTCCTTTACTATACCTCATATAGGAGGAACAGTGTAGCATTAAAAAAGAGGAACACTCTTCAAAACTCATATTATGTAGATGACAACCTAGCTTGTCAAAAGATAAGGAACACATGAAACAATATTGAAGATTAAAAAAATCAGCACTGAACATAATTTATATATCAACATCAAGAAAACAAACCTCCTCACCACTAGATCAATAGATGTCAATATATGAGAAAAGATTGGAAATGTTAATTATTTAATTTTATAGGATTCCACAATCAAAATTCACAATAATGTTGCTGTTGCTCTATACCATCAAGTATAGCATCAACTCATAGCAACCCTATGCATAATATCTCTGAACCCTGTCTTTTCCTGGGCCAATCTCACTGTCTTTTATACGCCTACCCCAGTAACCCATCAATTTATCTAATTTCAGTATTTTCCTCTTCTGAGCTGTGTCTCCACCCTTTCAAGTTGATATATTTTCTCCAAGGACTGGCCTCTCCTGGCAACATGCCCAATGTATGTGAGACAGAGCTTCAAAATCTTGCCTCAAAGAAGCACATTCGTAACAACCTATCCAGGACAGATCTGTTTGTGCTCTTGGTAGAATGTTATAATCAGTAGTCCTCTCCAGCATCACAACTCTAAGGCATTGATTTTTCTTCTATCATCCTTAGACACTGTCCAACTGTCTGATGAATAATAAGTAATTGCAAAGAGCATGGCTTGGATTAGCATGCCTTAATCTCTCTTGTTGCTCTTCAGCACTCTGGAGAGATCCATAACAGTAGATAATCTCAGTGCAATTTGTCTTTTGATTTCTTGACTGCTGGTGCCAAGAGTTTTGATTGTGGAACAAAACAAGCTGAAATTGGCAACAACCTCAATCTTTCTTCATCTATCATGATGCTGTGAGTTGACCCAGTGGTGAAAATTTTTTCTGAGTTTCCATTCATATTGAATTCTGTAGTCCTTGGCCTTCTTCAGCAAAAGTCTCGGGTCCTCCTCAGATTCATCAAGCAAATATGTGTCATCTACATAATGTATGTTGTGATGAGTGATGCCAATTCCTTCCAACTTCTGAACGTCCAGCCTCCTAAATGATCTGTTACATATATTGGTTGAAAAGTTGTGGTTATAGGATGCATCTTTGGTGTACACCTTTCCTGGTTTTGAACCGTGCAATGTTTGTTTGCTGCTCTTAAGACTACATTCTGGGTCACCCATTTTTAATAATATTGCACGAGTTCCTTGTTTTTCAAGGCAGCATAATATTAGATTGTGTGAATATACCACAGCTTCTCTACCCATTCGTTTGTTGATGGGCATTTAGGTTGTTTCCAACTCCTTGCTATTGTAAACAAAGCCGCAATAAACATGGGAC
>NW_006399886.1:6338253-6340149 GCF_000299155.1 Elephantulus edwardii
AATGAATGGAATTCCAAAATCTCTGTAGATGTTCATTGAAATGAAAAATAAATAAAAAGAACTCTTTAAAAAAATAGAAGAATAATTAGTAAGATGTGTATAAAATTCCAAAGGGAGAAGGGGAGGGGGCAAGGTGGCTGGGGATGAGCAGGGGGTGCATCACCAGGTCACAGAGTTTGGTAGGCAGAGAGAGAGGGTGAAGGGATTAGGAAAGATCCAGTAGGGATCTGAAAAGATGGAATACTAGTGGACACAGATAAATTATGATTCATTTTATAAGACAAAATGTATAGGAATTATCTTATAAAGGAGAAAAAGAATGTGTGAAACAAAATGTACATGAATTAAAGACAATACATGTACAAATATTGTATGCAAACAAATACAATTTTTAAAAATAAAGAACTATGAAAAGGAAAAAAAAAAGACTACCTTTGGGGCCAACTATAGGTTTCACATGAGCACAATCAAGTGTTCTGGGATTCCCATTCTCCTCAGGTTAGCTGCAATTTATGGTGAACCACATGATCAAATGCTTTTGGATAATCAATGAAACACAGATAGACATTCCTCAGGAATTCTCTGCTTTCAGCCAAGATTAGTCTAACACTGGCTGTAAGGTCCCTAGTATCATGGCATCTTCTAAATCCAGATAGCACAGCTGGCAGTTCTCTGTTGATGTGCTGGTTCATTTTTTTTTAAATCTTCATCAGGATCTTTCTTATGTTGTAATATTAGTGATATTGTTTGATAATTTCTACACTCTGTTGAATTACTCTTAATTTTTTGGAATGGGGATAAATATGGATCTACTCCAGTTAGTTAGCCAGCCAGTTGTCCTTCAGATTACTGGTACAACCTGTTGAACATATCACAGGCTGCATCCATTTGTTGAAAGATATCAATTGAAATACTATCAGTTTCTTCAAAACAAATTGAATTTCCTCCTTCATTACAACTGCCTCTTTGTCATATGTTGATTCATGATGTTCCTCTATATCCGTGAATTCTTTTTATATATAGTGACTTTTCTAAAATAATTTTTTTTTTTACTTTATACTGGTTTACTTAAGAAAGTTGTATACATTTTTCCTCACACCAACACTATTTGGTTTAGAATTGAGAACAGTGTACTCCAGGGATGTGTCCTCTCTCCATACCTTTTCAATCTATATACATAACAGATTATCCAGGAGGCTGGGCTCTATGAGGAGACATAGGTATCAGCATTGGAGGAAGACTCACCAACAATCAGCGTTATACAGATGTCACAACCCTGCTTGCTGAAACTGAGAAGGACCTTTAGTGTTTGTTGCAGAAGGTCAAGGACTGCAGCCTTCATTATGGATTGAAACTCAACATCAAGAAAACAAAGACTCTCACCACTGGCCTGATTGTCAACATCATGATGGTTGGTAAAGAGATTGAGATTGTTAAGTGAAGGGATTGAGACTGTTAAGAGCTTCAGTTTGCTTCACTCCGCAATCAACACTATTGGGACCAGCAACTAGATAAATTGCATTGGGAAAGTTGGCTGTCAAGGACCTCTCCAGAGTACTTAAGAGCAATGATGTCAGTCTGGAGACTAAGATGTGCCTGATCTAGGTTATAGTCTTCGCAAATTACTTTCTATGCATCAGAAAGCTGGAAAATGACTAGAAACTATAGAAGGAGAATTGATGCCTTTGAGCTGAATATACGACAGACTGCTACGAGAACAGTTTATCTTAGAAAGAATGAGACCCGGCTGCTCCTTGGAGGTAAGGATACTGAAGCTTCATCTGACATACTTTGGACATGTTGCAAGGCAGGACCAGTCCTTGAAGAGGGACATCATGCTGGGAGGGTGGTGGAAGACCCTCAATGAGATAGACTGATTCAGTGACTGAGGTGATG
>NW_006399886.1:6340534-6341970 GCF_000299155.1 Elephantulus edwardii
ATTCTGCTGCAATATTCAGTAGAATATTCAGTATCAGAATTTTTCTGATAGCCATCCCAGTCTTCTTTCTCTGTTTTAGTAATGAATTTTGTATTTTACATGGACGATAGTCTTGATATCCTCCTGTAGCTCATCTGATCTTTGTTCATTAGTGCTTAATACCTCAAACTTGTTCCTGAAATGGCTTTTAAATTCGGATAGGATACAGTCAAGGTAAAACTTTGATTCTTGTGAAATTAATCTCAGTTTCTTTAGTTTTCACTTCAACTTGCATATGAGTAGTTGATAGTCTGTTCCACAATCAGGACCTGGCCTAGTTTTCACAGGTGATACTGAGATGTGAGATGATTTTTTTCTGCAAATGTAATCAATCTGAATCCTGTGTAGACCATCAGGTGAAGCTGTTTGTGTTTCTTCTAAAAAATATTTTCAATGAATAAATCATTGATTGTATAGAATTCTATCATTCTATCTACAGCCTCATCTATCACCAAGTCCACATTTTCTGATTACCTATTGTTCTTCGCGGCTCCCAGCTTTTTTGCATTTCAGCCACTCATTATTATTAACGCATCTCAGCTGCATGTTTGATCAATTACTTCCTGCAGAAGTTGGTAAAAATAATCTATTTCCTTCTCTTTGGCTCAGGTTTTGATGCACGTATTTGAATGATAGTGGTATTAACAGTTCTTCCTTGTAAGCATATGCGTATTATTCTTTCGCTCAAAACATTGTATCAAGATATACCTAGAAATAATTGCAGGCAAGGTATCAAAGGATGGATTGCATTGGGGAAAGTCTACCGTTAACAACTTTTCCAAAGTGCTAAAGAGTAAGTATTTCAGTTTGAAGGCTAAGACATGATATTTTCAATTGTTTGCTACATACACATCTGAAAGTTTTACAGTGAATAAGGATGACAGAAAAAAAATGATGCCTTTAAATTGTGGTCTTGCAAAAGAGTGCTGAATACATCATACATTACCAAAAGAATAAACATGTATGTTGTGGAGGAAGGCAAACAGGGTTCCTGAATCAAGTATGGTGAAACTTGATTTCATTTACTTTGGAAATATTTTGAAGAGGGCTCAGTCCTAAAAAGAGATACCATGCTTGGGAAGGTAGAGAATCATCTGAAGAGAAAATGGCCCTTAGAAAGATGAATTCACATGATGACTAAAAATGGGCTTCAAGAGTTCTGAGGTCATGAGGAAGGCATAACATATGAGAAGGTTTTGAAGGTTTTGCCATGAGTCATAGTTGACTCAATATATCCTGAAGATAACAACAGCAAATAACTGACAGTATTGTCTTAATATTTAACATGGAAACAAACACTTTTGAACAGAATTTAAAATGTGACTAGATAGAATGAGGAATTTATTATAAATTTTATTTAGTTTTGATAATTAAATACATATATCAAGAAATGATTG
>NW_006399886.1:6342546-6348160 GCF_000299155.1 Elephantulus edwardii
CAACAACTGAGGTTGTTAACAGTTACAGTTTGCTTGGCTCTACAATCAACACTTTTGACACCAGCAGTCAGGTAATCAAAAGGCAAATTGTGTTAGGTAAATCTGCTGTCAGGGCCTCTCCAGAGTACTGAGAAGCAATGATGTCAGGGTAAAGACTCAAGGGCACCTGACCCAGGCCATGGGCTTTGTCTTTAGTTGCTATGCATCCGAAAGCTGGATAATTACTAAGGTTTATAGAATAAGAACTGATGCCTTTGAGTTGTGGTGCTGGAGAAGAGTCTTGAACATACCATGGACTGCCAAGAAAACAAACAGATCTGTCTTGGAGAGGGTGAAACCAAGTTTCTCCTTGAAGGCTAGGATTTTGAAGCTCCTTCTCAAATACCTTGGACACGTGGAAGGAGGGACAGGTCCTTGGAGAAATGCATCATGCTTACAAGTGTGGAGTCACGGTCCAGGAGAGGAAGACCCTTGATGAGACAGATTGATGAAGTAACTTGGACAATAAGGGTAGGTATGTCTGAGTCAGTGTGACTATATTGTTGAGAGTCTTCCTGTCCAGCCTCCCTAGTATGATTTCATTCTCCAAGGAATAACCTCTCCTAGCAACATGCCTGGAATATGTGAGATAATCTTTGCTTCATAATCTTTGCCTCCAAACAGCATTCTGGCTACTCCTCCAAGAAAATATATTTGTTTGTTCTTTTGGCATTCAGTGACATGTCAGCACTTTCCTCCAACACCACAGACCAAGAGCACCAGTTTGTCATCCTTAGTTATCATCCAACTCTCAGTTATATAGCAAATGATTAAAAAGACCATGGCCTGAATCAGAGACACTTTAGTTCTCATACCGATATTATTGCTCCTCAATAATTAGAAGATGCCCTTGACTACAGATATTCCCAGTGCAATCTGTCTTTTTATCTCCTGACTACTGGTACCTAGCCATGTGGCTTGTGGATTCAAATGAGGTGAAGTTATTGACAGTTCTAATCCTTTTCCCTTCTATCACCATTAGCAGCATGCATATCAATCTTCCATATAAAGAAAAGACAGAGAGATGTTGTATCTCTAACAGCAAACTATTAAGACAATCAGGCATACAAATATCATGACTGTAGGACATACTTTTCTGGTCCCAGATGAGATCTATGTTGGCACAGAAGTATGAGGTCCTGGTTGTGGGTACTTGGTAGACATTGAATCAGCAGGGTCTTTGGTGTTGGCACTTAACATGAAGCCTGAGGATTGCAAGATCATAAGACACTGCTGACACATGGCTTTCACAAGGTATCAAGGAAAACAGCCATGACACATATATTTAATATTGTTGTTGTTGTGTACCATTGAGTCTCCTGTAACTCAAAGCGACCATATTCATAATAACTCTTAATTGTGCATTATCTTGAGACAGTCTTACAGTTTCTGACATGCCTACTCTCATTACCTAGTTATTAAGACAATCTTTTTTTTCTGGTACTTTCCATTCTTGCACCATCCCTGCATCCTTCCAAGTATTATATCTTTCTCCAAGGACTGTTCCCTCCTGTCAATATACTCAAATTATGTAAGAGTACTGATATTATGTGCCACTGAGTCACCTATGACCCATACCAACTCAATGTAAAAGCAGCTCTGAACCCTGTCTTGTCCTGAGCCAGTCTCACTGATTCCAACATGCCAACCCTCCTTGCCTAAGTTACTGTATCTATCCATCCGGGGTCTTCTTCTACTGTGTTGTCCCTCCACCTTTCCAAGCACAACGTCCTTCTCCAACAGTCAGTCTCTCTTAACCATGTGCCCAAAGAATGTGAGATGGAGCTTCAAAATTTCAGCCTCCAAGGAGAAACTTGGATTCATCCTCTCCAAGACAGATCTGTTTGATTTCTTGGCAGTGCATGGTATGTTCAAGACTCTTCTCCAGTACCACAACTCAAAGGCATCAATTCTTCTGTCATCTTTTGCTATTGTTCAGCTCTCTGGTGCATAGCAAGTAATTGTGAAGACCATGGCCTGGATTAGGCTCACTTTGGTCTCTAGACTGACATCATTGCTCTTCAGTAATCTGGAGAGGTCACTGACAGCAAATTTTTCCATTGCAAGTCATCTTTTGATTAACAGGCTGCTTGTGCCAAGAGTATTGATTGTGGAGCTGAGCAAATTGTAATTGTTAATAACCTCAATCTCTTCTCCATCTATCATGTTGCTGCCAATTGGCCCACTGGTGAGAATCAATGTCTTCTTGATGTTGAGCTTCAATCCATATTGAAGATTACATTCCTTGACCTCCTGAAATTAGTACTTCAGGTCTTCTTCAGTTTCAGAAAGCAGTTGTATAATCTGTGTAACATAGTTTGTTACAATCCTGATACCACATTACTCATAATAAAGCCCAGCCTCCCAAATGAACTGCAAATAGATTGAAAAGATACGGAGACAGGATTCATCCCTGATACAAATCTTTCCTGATTTTGAACCTTGTGGTGTTTCCTTCCTCTGTTCTGAGGACTGCTTTCTGGACTAAGCATAGGTTTCTCATAAACATAATCAAATGTTCTAGAATTCCAATTTTCCTCAAGAATAGCCCCAATTTGTTATGATCCACACAGTCAAGTACCTTTGCATTGGTTTGCGAAACACAAATAGACATCCTCTGGTACTCTTTGCTTTTTGCTATCTGACATTGGCAATAATGTCTTCAGTGTCACAACCTCTTCTAAATGCAGTTTATATTTCTGATATTTCTCTGTCAATGTATTGTTTCAGTTGTTTCTAGATTATCTTCAGCAAGATTTTGCTAGCATATGATACTAGTGATATTGAATGATAATTTTCAAACTTTATTGGGTCAGCTGTCTTTGAAATGGGAATAAATATGCATCTCATCTAGTCAGTTGGTCCAGTAGTTGTCCTCTAGATTTACTGTCACAACCTGGTGAGAATATCCAGGGCAGCATTTTTTGTTAAAATATGCCAATTGGTATTTTTTTCAATTCTTGGGGCTTTATTTTGTGTCAAGTTCATTACACCAGCCTGCACTTCCTTCATCACTATTGCTTCTTGATCATATGTTGCTTCATGAAATTCTTTGGTGTCAGCTAATTCTTTTTGATGCAGTGATTCTGTATACTGCTTCTACCTTCTTTTAATTTTTCCTGAATAATTCAATGTTCTTTTCATAGCATCTTTAAACATTGCAACTCACAGCTTGAGTTTGTTCTTCAGTTCCTTCAGTTTAAGAAATATTGAGCAAGTTCAGCCCTTTTGATTTTCTATCTCCTAGCACATTTAATAATAATACTTTGCCTTGTCGTCCTGAGATACACTTTGAAATCTTCTATTCAGCTCCTTAACTTCTGAACTTCTTCCCTTTGCTTTGACTTCTCAGAACCACAGTTAAATATTTAGTCTCTTCTGACATCCATTTTTGTCTTTTCTTCTTCTTCTTCATTCTTTGTAATGACCTTTCTCATCCTTCATGGACAATACTTTTTGTATCTTCCCATAGCTCATCTGGTCTATGTTTATTAGCATACAAGGCCTCAAACCTGTTCCTGAGTTGGATTTTAAATTCAGAGGGGATAGACTCAAGATCAAATTTTGATTGTTGGAGATATGATTTAACCTTCTTTAGCTTTAATTTGAGCTTGCTTATGAGTTGATGGTCTGCTCCACAATCAGCACCAGGCCTAGTTTTCAAGGCTGATATTTAACTTCTCCAATGATTCCTTCCACAGATGTGATCTATCTGATTCCCATGCATACCATCAGGTGAAATACATGTATATAGTCTGTTTTTATGCTTCTTATAAAATGTATTTGCAATGAATAAATCTTTGTGCAGAATTCTACCATTTTATTCCTGCCTCACTTCTATTTCTGAGTCTATACTTACCAACAATTGATTCTTCTTCCCAACTTTTATATTCCAGTCACCCATTATTGTTAATATGTCTTGGTTACATGTTTGGTTATTTTCTGACTGCAACAGTTGGTAGAAATCATCTATTTCCTCCCCTTTGACTCTGCCTGTTGGTGCATAAAGTTGAATGATTATGGTATTAACAGGCCTTCCTTGATATTATCCTGTTACTTATAATGTTGTATTTAAAGATGGATCTGGAAATGACCTTTTTAACTATGAAAGCCACCCTGTTTTTTCTCATCTTTCATCTTCAGTGTAGTAGATCATATGATCATCAGATTCAAAATGCCCCACACAAATCCACCTCATTTCACTAATATTTTAATACCTATGATTTTAATATTTATGTGTCCCATTTCTTTCTTAAGCAATGTTCAGTTTTCCTACATTCAAGCTGCTCACATTCTACATATTTAGATAAATTTTAAAACCTAGTGGAAATGGACACCTTCCCTAAAACTCATACCCTACTTAGATTGAAATGAACAATTGTAGAATACTTGAACAGAGTTTTCACAAAAGAAGTTTAACAAGTCATAAAAGTCCCTCAATAAATAAATACATACATACATATATACATAAATAGATAAATACATACATACATACATACATACATACATACATACATACATAAAAATCCTTGACCAGAAGGACTCATGGCTGAATTCTACCAAACATTCAAGGAAGATTTATCACCAATTCTATTTAAATTCTTTTAAAATAATTTAGAAAGAAGGAACATTCTCAGAGACATTTTATGAAACAAGTATAACCCTAATACCAAAACCAGGCAAAGATATTACCAAAATAGAAAACTAAAGACCAATATATCTCATTAATTTAGATGCAAACATCTTTAACAAAATCCCAGATAATAGAATTAAAAAAAAAAACATAAAAATATCTTCATGACTAAGTGGGATTCATAACAGCTATACAAGAATGGTTCAACATAAAATTATCAACATAATTCACCATATTAACAAGGCAAATGAGAAGAATCATATGATCTTAGCAATTGTTTCAGAAAAGGCATTTGACATTATTCAACACCTTTTCCTGACAAAGGCACTTAGCAAAATTGGAATAGAAGGGAATTTTCTCAATATAGTGAAAATATATATGTAAAACAAGAGCCAATATCATTCTCAATGGAGAAAGACTAAAAACATGTTACTTGTGAACAAGGACCAGACAAGGATACCCACTGTCACCACTTCTATTCATTATTATAATTAAAGGACTAGCAAGGGCAATATAGCAAGAGAAGGAATAAAAGGAATCCAAATTAGCCAGGAGATGGTTAAAACTGTCAGATGATGATACAGTGTACACAGAAAGGCCCAAGGACTCAACAAAGAAACTCTTAGAGCTAGTGAGCTGATTTAGTAGGGTGGCAGGATAAAAGATCAATACCCAGAAATCAGTGGAATTCCTGTACAGTAACAAAGAAAACTCAGAGAAATAAATCAGAAAAGTAATACCATTTACAATAGCCAATCACAAATTGAGATACTTGAGAATTAATCTACTTAGAGACATGAAAGATCTGTACAAAATCCTACAAAACATTTCTGCAAGACGCACTAAAAGACCTAAATAAATGGAAAATATGCCTTGTTCAAGATAGGAAATCTCAATAGTGTGAAAATGATGATCCTACAAAAAAGGAACTCATGCAATATT
>NW_006399886.1:6348602-6349634 GCF_000299155.1 Elephantulus edwardii
AAATAATTTTTTCAAGGAGATTAAAAAGGAAATTGTTACGTTTATTTAGAATGGAAAGAGACCTTGAATAAGCAAAGCACTTCTGAAAAACAAAAATGAAGTTGGAGGCACGGCACTCCATGACCTTAAAACCTACTACACAATGATAATAACAAAAACTGCATGGTACTGGTACAATGACAGACATATAGACCAATGGAACAGAATTGAGAATCCAGAAATAGACCCAGATATCTATAATCAATTGATATTCTACAAGGAATAAAACCTATCAAATGGAGAAATGACAACCTTTCCAACAAATGGTTCTGGCAAAATTGGCTGCTACCTATGGAAGGCTGAAATAGGATCCACACCTCACACTGTATACAAAAACCAACTTAAGGTTGATTAGAGACCTGGGAGCAAAACGCAAAACCAAAAAGTTCATCAAAGACAAATTGGGACCAAGCTTAGAATTGTAGTCCATGACATAAAAAGACTTACAAATGCAGCCAAAAATACACAACCTGGAAAGAATAAAATTGATGAATGAGACTTTGTAAGATTAAATCTCTTTTCTCATCAAGAAATTTTTTATCACAGGGTGAAAAGAAAACCTACTGACTGGAAAAATAAAACATTTGGCAATACCATCTCAGACAAGGGTATTACCAAAAGAGTTTACAAAATATTCCTGGGCCTCCAGAAGAAAAAGACTGATATAGATTATGTTTACTGAATTGAAACAGATAAGAGCGAGAACAGTTTAAAAGTGATATATGATAGCATATTATGATTATCACAGGAATCCAGAATTAAGGTTGCATAGTGGAGTGCATCGGGGATGGGGGTGGGGCCAAGGGGATTGCACACAATGAAGAAGTTTATTTTTTGCTTTTCAAAGAGAGGAGCAAACTGGGGGGGAGGAGAGTAAAGAAAAAAAAGTGCAACAATAAATGAATGAAAATCCAAAATCTCTGTAAATGTTCATTAAAGTGAATAAAATAAAATTTAAAAAAATAGGAGAAAGACATTGAAAGATTTTTTTTT
>NW_006399886.1:6351000-6378701 GCF_000299155.1 Elephantulus edwardii
GAGTCACTTGCAATTCATAGTGATCCTATGTCCAACAGCCCTATATCCTACTCTATTCTGTGTCAATCTTTTAAACATAGCCACATTACTCTAGTCACTGAATCAATCCATATCATCAAGGGTCTTCCTCTCCTGCTCTGTCCCTCCACCCACCCAAGCATGATGTCCCTCTCCAAGGACTGGTCCCTCCTTGTCCAAAGTAGGTTAGACAAAGCTTCAGAATCTTTTCCTTTAAGTCACAGCCAGGTTTCACCCTTTCTAGGGCAAACCGTTTTTTTCTCCTAGCCGTCCATGGTATATTCAATACTCTTCTACAACACCATAGTTTCAGTTTGTTTGTCTTCACAATCAACATTCTTGGTACCAGTAACCAGGAAATTAAAAGACAAATTGCATTGGAAAAATTTGCTGTCAGAGACCACCCCAAAGTACTGAAGAGCAATGTTATCCATCTTGAGCCTAAGGTGTGCCTGATTCAGGCCATGATCTTTGCAATTACTTGCTATATGTCAGAAAGCTGGACAATTACTAGGGTTGATAAAAGGAGAATTGATACCTTTGAGCTGTGGTGCTGGAAGTTTGAAGACATTTGTTCAAAGATAATTTTGCTTATAGAATTATTTTTAAAATGCTTAAATCATACTTCTATTTTTAATAAACTTTTCAAATAGCGTTTTTATGTTGGTTCTTTAAAATTCATATTCTGTAAATATAAATTTGCATACCATTTTAAAAAAGGGATTATTATGTTGGAATGTAACATCATGATTTTTATAATATCGTGTGTGTGTGTGTGTGTGTGTGTGTGTGTGTGTGTGTGTTGTTTTGTGTATGGGGGAGCCAGAATCGACCCATAGCTGACCCTATGGTGGATTTTCAGAGGCAGTTAATAACATGGGAGGAGATTGTAATATATATAAAAAGTCAGTTAAGGTCATATAACTTTAGGGTAGATTCTATACCTAATCATTTCCAAGATATTTAAGCACCTGAATAGACAAATATACTGAGATAAATCTGCACAACTAATACATACACAGATGACTGACAGAATTGTGTTCAAGCAATGGATCTTTTGCCAGCATCAGAATTAAATGACAATTCCATAGCCTATTTAGACTTTCAGCACCCAGAACCTTTTCGGCAGAGAAAAGAAATATCAAATCTGATTAGTCATATATATACATTTCTGCTAAGAGAATAAAACAAGGATTTTTTAGTGTTTTTATTTTATCATAAGATTACGTTATTGTCACTATTTATTTTTCTATCTTATTTATTCTTTTCTTATTTTGCCTCTTAAATAGGGTCTGAAACTCATAGCTATAGGTGGAGACTGAGGATTAAACACCACAGGTCTCATCTTTGGAACATGTCAGAGTTGTTATGTACCACTGAGTCAGACGTGACTCATAGCTGACCTTCTAGCTCATTTTAAGTGACAATAAATCATTTAAGAAGAGATTGCCCATCTTTCTTTCAAGGAGCATCTGATGGAAATATATTAAGAGCTTTTGGGTCATTAGTACAGGACCTTACTTTTAAGCCACCAGAGTTATGTCAGAATAGAAAAAGTGAAACTCTATTGTTACTCTTCTCTCAGGGTATGAAGACATCCATTGGCTTTGTGTGCATTTCTCACTTTGAACTCATAACATATAGGCTATTGTGATGGGCAAGATTAGTATGTTGTATTTCTTCCATAGCTTAGCCATAGGTGTCAGTTTTTCTTTTTTTTTTCAGACATTTAGTAAGTGTTGTGTATGAGATTGTTGTAATTGTATATCGAAAAGTTGGAATGGACCCATAGCTGACTCTCCAAGTGGGTTTTCAGAGGTAACTAATTGCAGGGGAGGAGATTACTCATCCTTCTCCTTTGGGAAAGTTGGTGAATTTGAACTGCATACCTTCAGGATTGCAGCACAGCTTCTTGTCACTAGGACACCAGGGCTCCTTATACAAGATTAGATTTGTTTATAATTAGTGCCTCAAGGATAGTTTACAAAGTTCAAGTATTTATGTACAAAGACAAATTAAACTTAAAAAAATAGCCATATTTCTCAAATGCATCATTTCTTTTCCTTTTAAATTCAGTAATTTTCTAATTTTGAGTTAAATTAAGAGTCCCTGATTACACAGTATATTATATATTGAACTGTTAACTAGATTTTACCAGTTGCTCAGCAGAAAAGGAATGCGCCTTCTTCTAGTAATAAAATTTACAGTTTCAGAAATTTGATGGAAAAGTAACCATGAAATAGGATCACCTTGATAACGATAGGCTTTGATTTGTTTTAAGTCTCATTAAAACTAACCTGTGAATATGTAGTTTAAGATCATTACAGTGGGAACATAATTTTCCTTCATGCATAATATAGATTATGTATACTTCAGCATTATTTATCTATACTTTGAGTCTTATAGAGTTATATCAAGAAATATTTCACAATGTATATAGAACAATTGCCAAATAATAGCTACATTTCATGAGTGAACCTTACCACCTTTTCTTTTTTTTTCTTCTTAAATCAGATACTTGTTGCTTGATCATTCCATGTAAAATTTTTGGTCACTCAAGTGGTAAGTGCTGGACATGGTTTTCATTTTATTCTTCTTTTTCATTTTAAACTGGCTATGATTTTTAAATTCTGTCATACATAATATTTTGTCCCATTTATACATTTGTTCTTGAGAAATTATATTGCTACAGAAACTTACAACATCATCATTTTGTTGTGGTTATGTGTCGTCGAGTAGCCTATGACTCATAGAGACCCTATGTACAACAAGCCCAAAATTATGCTCTATTCCTTGCCAATATTATTGTCTCTGACACACCTATCCCCATTACCCCAGTCACTGAATCGATCCACCTCTTCAAGAGTTTTCTTCTCCTGTGTTGTCCCTTTACCCTCCTAAAAATGATGTCACTCTCCGAGGACCGATCCTGCCTTACAACATGTCCAAAGTATGTCAGACTAAGCTTCAGAATCCTTGCCTCCAAGGAGCAGCCTGGCTTAACTCTCTCCAGTATGAACTTGTTTGTTCTCTTAGCAGCCCATGGTATATTTAATACTCTTCTTAGTACCACAGCCCAAAGACATCAATTCATCATATTCAGAAAAAAAATAATTCTTATTTAAAGAGTAAAAAACATATTGAAAAAGAATAAAGCTTTATGCCACTTCACTTTGATGGAAATCTGTGTTGTTGGTGTTTTCATGTGCCATTGAGTCAATTCAGACTCCTAGAAGCCCTATGTACTATAGTTCTAAACCCTGCCCTATCTGGAACCAGTCTCAGTCTCCAGCATATCTACCTCCATTACTCCAGTTACTGTGTCAATCTGTTTTACCCAGGGTCTTCCTCTCCTATGCTTACCCTCTACCCTTCCAAGCATGAAGTCCTTGTCCAATGACTAGTCCTTCCTGGCTACATTCCCAAAGCATGAGAGATGGAACTTCAAAATCCTTGCTTCCAAGGAGCATCCTAGTTTCACTTTCTCCAAGACAGATCTTTTGGTAGTCCATGGTATGTTCAACACTTTTTTCTAAGACCACAACTCAAAGGCCTTACTTCTTCTTCTGTCATCTTTAGTCATTGTCAAGCTCACAGATCCATAAAAAATAATTGTGAAGACCATGGCTAGTAGATAATTTCGCTAGGGAAAAAAATCTAGATAGAATATTTTTTACAAAAAAAAAATCTTAACAAGATGACAAGTAAATATATACTAAAGATTGTTTTGTGCTAAATCTTGAATGGGGAGTGCATGACCTGAGCTCTGAAAGTAGCAAAATTAAGCTTCTTCCCTAGAAACTACATTCTACATCTCAGCATCAAGTTGTGAAAGTTTTGGCTTGTGAAAATGAATATTATTTTAGTGTTAACTTAGGTTTTATTTGTTTTCTTTTAAATATAAGAATGTTTAAAAATTTTCCTCAAAATAACAAGAATATGTAAGCATGTCCACCAACAAACTAATGGACTGAGAAATTATGTTATTTTCATACAATGAAATACTACACAGCATTTAATGATTTTGTAAAAGACTATATAACATAAAAGAGTCTAAAGAGCATTACATTGAGTGAACTCAGTCTCATAATAACAATACTGAAAAAGAACATTATTGTAAAAATAGAAAGATAACTGGTAAAATTTGTATAAATACCCAAAATGTGAAGGAGAAGGGTGGAAAATGGGGAAAGGTGTAAATCACTAGAATAGAAGAGGTTAGTGGGAGACTTGGCGTGAAAGGGAGAAAATGGGGAAAATTCAGTGGGGACTTCAAAAGATGGTGTAATGATAGGCATAGCTAAATTGTAATTAATTATATGTGATACAATGGATATGAATGAGTGTATGAAACACAATGTAATGAGGGAATTGTATTGAACACAATGTATATGAAACACAATGTAAATTAATTATTGTATGAAAAGAAATGAATTTTTTTTTAATTTAAAGGTAATTCCTTCTTTACACAATTTTGATACACAAAATATTTCACAATAATGCTAATCTTTTAGAGACCAGGTACACCTGTGTCCTATCCCATAAAAATATAATGCACTTATATGCAAAATATATGCATTCCTAATTCCCCATATTCCAAACCACTCTAAAATATTGAAAATGCAAGTCTTAGTCTTTGCTATAGAATAAAAAGCTCAGTAAGTATTTAAGAGAATTTGACATTTGTATTCCACATTGAGTACAACACTGAACTTTTATGAAGTGTTTTATTATTAGGGATTAGCTACAACATTACCTTTTAATGGAATAATAAATCCTTAATTACAGTTCAATACATTGCTGACTTAAATTGCTTTCTTCTGAAACAATTCTAATACAATAAATAGTAAAAAAGCAGCAATTTCTTTCCTTCAAATAAATATCCTAATCTCTAAACATAGCAGAAGCACTTTTTTCAAACATAACATAGACTGACTTTGCTGTACATATTATTTATATTATGGAAAATCATTAGAGTAATACTTCATCTTTCCAAGTAAGTAGATAGTTACCTCTCCAGTATGGCATTACCTACAGATCTCTACCAAACAAAAGAAAATCAGGAAGGGTGAAGGACTTTAAAGATCATTAACTCAAACAATATATCATACATCCATGGTGGTGTTAAAAATAATAATTAAAAATAAAAACAAAAAATCCTTGAGAATGCTCACAAATAAAATATGAAAAAATTGAATAAATATTATGAAAATCTTTTTCATCTTTGTGCTCATTTAATTCAGTTTATATTAAAGTTGATATATACATATGTGTGTGTGTTGTATGTATGTGTTTTAGAGATTTAACAGGTATGCTAGATATTCAAAATAGGTATAATAACATATGAGTCAATTCTAACAGTTTTGATCCAATATGAAGTAGAAAACAGTTTCATAAGGTAATCCATTGAACATTTATATTACATTTATATTTTAAATTTTACACATTATAAGATTATATCAGTTTAACTATTGTTATATATAAAATTGTGAATATAAACAGTAGCTTAAAAATAAGAACCATAATGGATGTGCAAAGAGACTCTGAAAAATTGTATTGTTGTGATGTGTTATCAAGTTGACTAAAACTCATAAAGACCCTATGAACAACAGATCGGAACTCTATTCTATCCTGAGCTGTCCTCATCATTTCTGATGTACTTGGGCCTATTGCTGCAGTCACTATGTCAGTCCATCTTGTTGAGAATCATCCTCTCTTTCACTGACCCTCCACCTCTCCAAGCATGATATCCCTTTCCAAGGAATAATCTCTCTTAGTAACATTCCCAAGGTATATGAGATGAATCTTCATTTTCTTGCTTGTAAGAAACACTTTGCCTACATTTTCTACAAGACATATCTTTTTGTTCTTTTGGTACTCTATAGGATATTCAGTACCCTTTTCTAACACCACAATTCAAAGGCATCTATTCTGTATCCTTATTCATTATCCATTTCTTAGACGCAAACCTGAAGATTGAAAAGTCCATGACTTGAATCGAGCATGCTTTGGTCTTTAAACTGGCATCATTGTTTTTCAGGACTTTGGAGAGGTCCTTACAGAAAACTTTCCCAATGCAACATGTTTTCTGATCTCCTGACTGTTAGTACCAAGGGTGTTGATTATGGATTCAAGTAAGATGAAATTGATTTTTCATGAGCACAACTAAGTGTTCTGGGTTTTTCATTCTTTTCAGTGTTAGCCATAGCTGATTTTGATCCACACAGGGAAATGTCTTTTCATAGTCAATAAATTACAAATAGACCACCATGAATGTATGATTTATTGTTTGAGTTAATGATCTTTAAAGTCCTTCTGATATTCTCTGCTTTAAGCCAAGATCTACCTGACTTCAGCAATAATATCCCTGGTGCCACAAGCTCTTCTAAACAAAGCTTGAACTTTTGACAGTTGTTTGTCAATGTACTGTTCTATTTTTTAGATGATCTTCAATATTTTGATCACACAATAATTTATTTGTATGCCATATTTATAATTTCTACATTCTTTTTCTTGCGATTGGGAACAAATGCAAATCTATTCCAGTCAGTTGGCCAGTAGTTGTCTTCCAAATTTCCTGGCACAGATTGGTGTGTACTTTCAAGGCTGCTTCCTTTAGTTGAAACATGTCAGTTGGTATCTCTTCAATTCATAGGTCCTTATTTTTCCCCCCAATGTCTTCAGTGCAGCTTGAATTTTATCCCGTCATCATATGCCTTGAATTTTATCCCTTCATCATATGCTACTTCTTGAAATATTTCATGGTTGACCAAATCTTTTTGGTACAATAATTCTCTGTATTCATTCCATATTCTTTTGATACTTCCTAGATAGTGCAAGATTTAGTACATAGTCTCTCTTAGTATTGCAACTCGAGGCTTGAATTTGTTTTTCATTCTTTTAGTCTAAGAAATGCCTAGCTGGTTCTTTTCTTTTTATCCTCTGACTCCACCTCTTTGCACATTTTGTTATAATATGTTGCTTTGCTTTCTCCTAGAGCTGCCTTTTGAAATATTCTGTTTATCTTTTACTTCAGCATCCCTTCCATTTTGTCTGCATAGTAAGTTTAATACTTACATAAATTGATTATACAATGACTTACAGAGAGTAAAGATAGTTAGTATTTCACTTTAAAATATTTCATTACTCTAAAATTACAGCTGCTGTTGTTCTTGTTATGTGCACTTTGGAGAGGTCCTTGACAGACAACCTTCCCAATGCAATTTGCCTTTTGATCTCCTGACAATAGCATTTCTTATTTGAAACACTATATAAATCAATTCTTCACTTAGTCTCCACCCATATGCCCTTCATTTTCAGTGATCTTCTGCATCTCCTTTAATGAGAAAGTGATACTAGTAAGTCTAATCAGATAGGATAAATTTCCACAAAGACTTACAGTTTGGAGATTTTTGTGAGTTCTTTTGTTGTTTTGAAGAAAGTTTTGCACTTATGGCAAGAATTTTCCCACGTTCACTGGAACCAGACATCTTGCCTTACATACTTCAGTGGTTTAACAGTGAAGCCAACAAGAATGTGTAAGTTAATAAATTAGCAATTCCTGAAGACAAGAGATTAAAATAATATAAATTTTTAACATTGATTCAGTAGCAGTATAGGGCATTATGCGGGTTTTTGATGTTGTCATTACGTGCCATCGAGTCATCTGTGACCCATAAGGCCCCTATGGACAGTCACCTTAAATTATGTGGATAGGAGGGATACAATAAGCAAATGGGATAGAAAGTGGAATGTTGTATCAACAAACCTATGTTTGATATTTACAAAGAAAAAAAATAGCTGTAACATTTTACGTGACTCAAACACTCTCAATTTCTAGTTTGAAAAATGAGTACATCTTAGACTAAAGATCTTGTATATATTAAGTCATAGAATATAAGCACTTTTTCATATCTTTATATATTCAATATTCATTCCCTCTTGCCCAAGGAATCTATATTCTAGTGAATCGGTTATCCTAAGGAAATGATCATTGAAAGTAAATGAAAAAGAAAAAAAATCATTTTGACCAGAAAAGTATTTACTCTGATTGTAGACACCTTGTTAAGTAGTTCTAAATCTGTATCAAGTTTTAAAATAAATGTTTTTCAGACATAAGTGAACACTATTTTCTCTAAATGAATACAGTTAGGAAGAGTGGAAAGAATTCTGGACCAGGTATCCTGAAAATCATAAGCTTAGCTGACTTGCAACAGTTTATAAACACATCTCTTTCATTAGATAGTTTTCTTAGTCCAGTAGTGTCTAGGTACTGAATATACAAGAAGCAAAAAAGATATCCTTTTTTTTTTAATATGGCTTTTACCAAGCTGATAATCTAAAGGAGTGCTGGATAGCTAAATTAATGATTAAAATGAAATATGCTGTTGTAAGGACTGGCGTGCAAAGATGACTTTTCAAAAGAGACAATATCTAAGAGACAATATCTAAAATTTTCTTCAAGTCTCTTAGCCCACAATTTGATGCTCCACAGGCCTTTCTATGCTTTGATAATCAGGGAACTTTTCCTTTATTGGCATATTCTAATTCCAGTTCTCTTTCACCCAAGTCAGTGAATGTCAACTAAAAGCAAAATTTCTGAATGTCTGTGTAAGCTGTTAATTGGTAAAACTTGTCTTTTTTATTATTATCACTAAATAAAAGGATTCTGAAATTATTTTCACTTTGGATTCATTGAACTATAAGTTAAACCAACTTCATCACATGAGAATAAGAATTTCAAGAAGGCAAAAGTTATTTAATTTTTCTGTTGAATAAAAGGAACCTAAACATAGTGTATAATTTGTTTACTGAATAAATAAATCTGGCTTTACCCCATCACACAATGTTTAGAGATTCACAAAACAATAGTGGCAACACTTGACACTTATGTGTTATATTTTCAAATAAACAAAAAAAAAGAATTAGTTTATATCTTCTATCTCACTAGAGTCTCCTGAAGATCTTATGAAAGAAGCTTGGTGTGTCTCAGGAAACAAAAGTTTAAGTATATAAAGTGACTTCTAAGTCACAAATAAAGATATTCTATATAAATCATGTTGTTGTTGTTGATTGCCTTTGAAACGAGCATGACTTATATCAACCCTATAAACAAAAAGTCTGAAGCCTTTCCATAACTATCTACATTTACCAAAGTTCATAGAGTTTCCAGAGGTATATTGTTTAGGAAGTGGCTGCCACTCCTGCTGCCAAATCTATCTTAAACTGGAAGCTCCACCAAACACTGTCCACCATGGGTAACTGTCATGGTATTTGACACCCAATGGCACAAGGCTCAGCCTCACAGCAACCACAGATATAAATAATAGGGGAGAATTTAGAGTTCTAGGAACTAAAATACAATTGACTATTAGCAATACCAAATCACTTTTTGTCCTTTTGGCTAAGATCATGTGTAGTTCTGTCCTTATTATAAATACAAAATATAAATGTATTTTAATTCAGTATGTTATCCTCTTAAAACATGACATTATATTGATTGAACTGAATGGAATTTGCCTTTAGATGATACTAATCAAGATATAAGGTCTTAAGCCAACTAGGTAGAGTAGAAGCTGAAGTAAGTCAATACCCAAAGCTTCAAGGGTTGTCATACTACAGGAAAGACTAAACATTTAGGACTTTGAATGAGTTTTTCACATAGTCAGAGTTAACATTTTATGGTGTTCATACCAGAAATTTGGAGTTTCTAGAAAAAGGCAAGCCTGGAAGTAGTGGACTTTTAGTCATCCTTTGCAAGCAATGGTGGTATTCAAATAGGCTAAGATCTGCACTGTGAGAATTATTTCTGAGAAGCTTTGTGATATCTTGAAACTTTCTGACATGAGGTAGTTAAATCATCCTAGTGAACACCATTCTATTGTTTGTGGATTCACAGCAAGGAAGGAGCAAAGCAACATTCCCTGAAACAATCCGCATGTACGCTCAGGTGGGAGTCCTTGATCCATTCATTGAAATGACACCTGTGTGCATAATTGTTACGGTAGACATGCAGGCGATTGGTCGGACCAGTTCTTTACAAGGTTGGAAACAAATCCTCATTCATCACAGCAGAAAGTCCATGCTTATTTGTGTATTTGAGTACACATCAAAAGATTGCTTGAAATTCTAGCTACAAACAAGTTATAATTCATCTTATCATTCATTAACATGAGACTTGACATCCACAGGTTTGCAGAAAATTATCATGAGAGGACATAGTTTCAATGTTCTTGACACAGTCAGAAGAGAGTATATGGTATTCATGAGTATATCAGCCTTATGTGATCAGATGAAGTCAAAGTTTCCATAGTTGAGTCCAGAATCAGCAATAGCCATCCAAAGAGGCCTTTATGTGATCAGTTATTATGCTAGAAATCAATATTCAAGAGTTTAAAAAGTAGTAGGCATGGGACAAGAAGATGACGGGTTAGTGATTGGTGGTGAATATTTCTATAGAGCAGCTTCAACTTTGACCATCGCAGAAGTCAGGGAAATGACATCAGCCACCAGTTTATGAACCTTAATATATAAATTTTCTCAGAGTACATGAAATGCTGTGTAAATTTCAGCAAGATTATCAATTATTTTTTTAAATGTTAACAATATATTGGAGTAGTTGGCATTTTGAGGAATCAGAGTCCTTCTGTCTTAGCTCGTCATTATATTTCCCCCCCTCCATCCTCTATTAGTAGTGCTTTTTATCCAATATCCAATCTAAAATTTGCATCACTCAGACTTCAGTCTCCACACGTCAGTCAATTTTCTTTTGTGAGGTCAGCCACTCCTCCATTTTCTAATTCCAATAGTGATTTCTAGGTCTTCCATATAGAACACTTTAAGCAATTTAGAAAGTGAAAGACTTTCCTTCCTTTCTTTAACTATCTTATCTTAATAGTAGTGAAAGACTTCAGAGCTGGCAGTTTCTAATTTTTCAGGTATCCAAAGTAAGTAAATCCAGGAAAATTTAGTACTCACTCATCTTTTCACTTCCCCTTTCCTTTAATTTGACTTACTGATGCTCTAGTGCAATTTTCTGTCTCTTCTGACATATTTTTCTTTTCTTTATCTTCTTTCTCTGTAATGACATTTTGCTTTGCTTACAAATGATAATTTTTATATATCACCATTTATTATCTCATCAATCATTAATATTCAGTATCTCAAGCCTGTTCTTGAAATTATTTTAAATACAAGTGAGATAGTCTCCAGTTGTACTTTTATTTTTGTATGCATGTTTTAATTTTCATCAACATCAATTTACATTTGAGTGATAGCGAGTACAGAGAATGGTAATCTGAAATTATGAGGATGGTGACAGAAATGAGGCTAGATATGGGATGATTGGCTTTTGCACAGTCAATGATTTACTATTTACAATTACCTTTTTATGGCTGACTCTGAGAAGAATGGGAATCCCAGAACATTTGATTGTGCTTACATGAAACCTACACTTGGACCAAGAGTCAGTTCACAGAATAGAGCAAGGAGACACTACATGGTTCAAAATAAAGAAGGGATGTATTTTTTTTCTCCATACCTTTTCAATCTGTATGCAGAACAGATTATCCGAGATGCTGGGCTGTGCGATGAAGAATGTGGCATCAGGATTGGTGGAAGATTCATCAACAACCTGTGTTGTGCGGATGACACAACCCTGCTTGCTGAAACTGAGGAGGACCTGACGTGCTTGCTACAGAAGGTCAAGGACTGCAGCCTCCTATACGGATTGAAGATCAACATCAGGAAAACAAAGATTCTCACCACTGGGCCAATTGGCAACATCAGTATGGATGGAGTTAACAGTTTTAGTCTAGTTGGTTCCACAGTCAACCCTCTTGGTACCAGCAGCCAGGAAATCAAGAGACAAATTGCATTGGGAAAGTCAGCTGTGAGGGACCTCTCAAAAGTACTGAAGAGCAATGACATCAGGCTGGAGAATAAGGTGTACCTGACCAGGACTATAGTCTTCTCTATTACATGCTATGCATCAGAGACTTGGACAGTGAATAGGGATGATAGAAAGAGAATCAATGCCTTTGAGCTGGAGAAGCGTGTGGACAGGATAGAGCAGCATTTAGGGCTCTTGTACATAGGGTTGCTATGAGTCACAAGCGACTGGATGGAACATAACAACAACAACAACAACAACCTTTTTAAATGAACACACATAGTGATTATACAAATAGACCTTACATAATAAACTGTTGAGGAATGATATTGACTACATCTGTGCAAAGACTGAATACAACCATAGCATATATGAAAAATAACATGGCAGGATTAGTATAAAAATAGTATATAATACTAAATAACAGATAATGTGAATACAGGCGGTGATTAGCTCTACAAAGAGAAAATACAGATGTGCTGCCAAAACAATGTAAACTTGAAAAGAGACACATAAAGTGCTTCTGTATTAAAATGTTAGCCTAAAAGTAGACTTTTTTGCATTTGTGGTTAACTCCCTAGGGTCTCCAGCTACCTTAACAGTAGGTATATGGTCTTGCAAAGCACCATGATCTTGCAAATCATCGATAGCTGTGGTGATAGGATAAGAAAAGCGTGCTTCCCATACTGAGGAGCAAAGCTTGTGGTAGTAATACTTGAAGAAGACTGGAGCAATGCCCTGGTGAGAGCAAGACCTTGATGACGAGAGACTGGTGATGGTGATGGAGAGACTGTGGCATTGCTTTGGATAAACTATGGTAAGGTGTGAGCAGAGAAACCACCAGGTAAAGGCCAGAGTTAAAGGTTTTTACTATTCTTTTCAGATGCTTGAAAGAGAAGCTGATTTATAACTGCTCTGAAGCAAACCTTGCTGGATGATTTGGATTTGAATGCTGAACTGTAACCAAAGCCTAGACTAATTGAGAAATTATACCATGGGGCTGCTGGGTTAAAACATGGATTTGCATTGAGGGATATTCTTTGCCTCCCTAACTCCTTTTAAAAACCCCATTCTTGGTACCACAACTGATTCTGTGAGCCAACAGCAAATAAAGAAATCTCTTGCTCCTGATGTAGCTCTAACAGTACCATAAGGCAGGCCTATGAGCTCATTTTCTGCTCTCAGATGGTGAAAGGCTGTGTGCTGTTCTCACTGTCTCTGGCCTTTTCAGAGAGAAACTCATGGCCTTGTGTCACGATGTTTTAATTTCTGCTTTTAAGACACTTGGTGTCAGAAGTGGGATTTGTAGTTTCAGACTCACAGAAATATGGCTTGGTTTTGTAAACGTGGGGCTTGGGAAGATTCCTGGTTAAAATAATTGGGTTGTTTCTACAGAGTGGAGGAGAAAACTTAAAAGGTTATTTTTGCTATTACTAAGGTACAAAGAAAAGTTGAGAAGCTGCTTTATAGCTTGAGACAAAGGGGTATGAAGATGAATCTGAGAATTTCATTAAAAGTCTGTGTGTGGTACTTTTTCCTCCCTTTATATGTAATAACATTTTTAGAAATTATTAAATATGTCATAATGTTTGTAGAAATGATTATTATTTTATTTTTTAATTTATTTTATATTGGTTTACTTACAAAGTTCATAAAGTTCATATATTGTGTTTTCATACTTGAATTTTCCCTTTTCCTTTACCCAACATTCCCTCCACCCATCAAATTGTTTGACCCTATGATTAAGCATTCCCCCCCCCCCGCCCTTGGATCCTCATACCCATTCTATAATAATGGTCTTATACAGTATTTATCTTTATGAGACTGAGTTAGTACACTTAGCATAAGGCTCCTCAGTCCCTCTCATGTTAGGAAGTAATTTGCAAAATCATTGCTTATTTGTGCTGCATTTATTTCATTGTGTGAATATACCATAATTCCTCAACCCAATTCCTCATGGTTGGGCATTTGGCTTGTTTCCATGTTCTTGCTATGGTGAGTAATGCTGCTATGAACATTGGCATACAAGTCACTGAGTGTTTGATGTTCCCTTAAAAAGCTGAACATAGAAATCCCATATGACACAACTATTTCACTGCTTGGAAAATACCCTGAGAAAATTAAATTATTAAAATTTTTGATTTGCCATATAGTAATTAGAGGAAAAATGAAAGTCAATCAGATATCAAATGGGTATTCAAAATGGGGAAAATTTGCCCTAAAATAAGGCTTTTAATAGTAACATTTGACAGAGTGTGGAGCTTAGCCTAAGAAAGATTAAGCCACACTCAGTACTGAGGAAAGTTACATTTGAAAGCAGAAAAGCAGAAAAAGAGTTTAAGTATTGAAACTTAGGCAAGGTAATCTGAAGCTTACCTCATATTGATTAAGTAGGTCTACTTGATGAGAGGAAGGAGGAAGAATTTCCTTTCTAGGACTTTAAAGTAAAAGGAGGCTGGATGAGTATGTTCACCTTGTGGTGACTATCTGGGTCCACATGATGAGTGGGAGATATGCAGTAATGAAGAGACAGTCTGAGTTTGGACTTGATCCCTCAACACTGTTCACCTAGCATAATGAATAGATAAAAGACAGTCATTGACTTGTGTAGCAGAGAGACCTGGTCCATGTGGAGCTAAATTTGAGTAAGGGGACCAGCTGGCATGAAAAACAGTGAAAAGTATGGTCTCTTGAGTTTGTGCCTGATGCCCATTTGGACCTCACAGCACATGGCTGGGAATGTGTTGACCTGAACCCAACTAGATAAAGAGAAGATGTTTCATTCTGAGAATTAGTGTTAATTACTTTTCCCTGTTGGTTTGCTCTGGACTGGACCTTTGTTTATAGATGTGGATTCAACTATAATGGTAGATGGTTCAGAGAAAAAGACAAACTTTCCCCCCTGAGAGTACTGGTTTGATGTGTGAATTTTAATTTTCCCAGTCTATACTTGTTCGCATTCCAAAGAAAGGTGACCCAACAGAGTGTGGAAACTACAGAACAATATTATTGATTTCACATGCAAGCAAGATTCTACTGAAGATTATCCAAAAATGACTGGAACAGCACATCAGCAGAGAACTTCCAGAAGTCCAGGCTAGGTTTAGAAGAGGTCGTGGTACTAAGGATATTGTAGCTAATGTTAGATGGATCTTAGCTGAAAGCAGGGGATACCAGAAGAATGTCTATCTGTGTTTCATTGATTATGCAAAGGCATTTGACTTCATGGATCATAACAAACTGTGGCTGACTCTGAGAAGAATGGGAATCCCAGAACATTTAATTGTGTTAATGCGAAACCTATACTTGGACCAAGAGGCAGTTGTCAGAACAGAGCAGGATAACACTGCATGGTTCAACATTGGGAAGGGTGTACACCAGGGATGTGTCCTATCTCCACACCTTTTCCACCTGTATGCAGAACAGACTATCAGGGAGGCTGGGCTCTATGAGAAGTGTGGTGTCAGGATTGGTGGAAGATCTATTAACAAGCTACATTATGCAGATGACACAACTCTGCTTACTGAAACTGAGGAAGACCTCATGCACTTGCTGCAGAGGGTCAAGGACTGCAGCCTTCAGTATGGACTGAGGCTCAATGTCAAGAAGACCATTATTCTCACCACTGGACCAATTGGCAGCATTAAGATGGATGGCGAAGAGATTGAGATTGTTCACAGCTTCAGTTTGCTCAGCTCCATGGTCAACACTCTTGGCACCAGCAGCCAGGAAATAAAAAAAATATATTGTGATGGGAAAGTCTGCTCTTAGGGACCTCTCTAAAGTACTCAATAGTAACGGTGTGTCTCTGGAGACTAAGGTGCATCTGATACAGGCCATGGTCTTTGCAATCACTTGTTATGCATCATAGAGTTGGACAATGACTAGGGAACATAGAAGGAGAATTGATGCCTTTGAGCTGTGGTGCTGGAGAAGAGTATTAAATGTACCATGGACTGCCAAGAAAACAAACAGATTCACCATGGAGAGGGTTAAACCAGGATACTCCTTGGAGGCAAGGATTCTGAGGCTTTGTCTGACATACTTTGGACATGTTGTGAGGAGGGACAGGTCCTTGGAGAGGGACATCATGCTTGGGAGGGTGGAGGGACAGCTCGGAGGGGAAGATCCTCTATGAGGTGGATTTATTCAGTAACTGGGTAATTGGGATGGGTGTGTCAGAGGCAGTGCAATTGGCACAGGATAGAGCAGGGTTTAGGGCTGTTGGACATAGGGTCGCTATGAGTAGCAAGCAACTCAATGGCACATAAAAACAACATCTAAAATGAGATTAGGACAGAAGGAGTGAAACAGATGGCTTACATATTTCTCTAAATATAGATCATGGCTAGGGGAAGTTTGATCCTTTAAATAAAATGAGAAATAAGAAAAGCTGTAGAATGGACTGTGTCTTCCCCTTAAAGTTGTCTGTTTTTATATATAACCTTAGCTCTATTTTGTTGCTAACTACCTTAACTGTAGACACATGGTCTTGAAAATTATCAATAGATGTGGGACTAGGCTAAGAGAGTGTTTCTCATACTGAAAATCAGGACTTGTGGCAGCAAAACATGAGGGCAAGATTTGAGGGAGATTGGAGCATGAATGTTGTGAGAGTAAGAGCCTGGTGGTGAGACTCAGGTGATTGTGGTGGCAAGACTGTGGAATTGCTGTGAATAAACTGTGGCCAAAAGTGACCTGAAATTTCTTGTATTTGTGCTGCCCAGACGCTTGAGAAAGAAGCAGACTTAAAGCTCCTCTCAGGCAAACCTTGTTGAATGAATAGAAAATCAGAGGTTTCTTGAATTTGTGGTCTGAACTGTTGCTGAACTAAACTGTGACTTTCACTAAACTTGAACTTACATTGTGAAATATTCTTGGCTTCTTCTACTCTCCAATTTATTTCCCTAATAAACAGCATTTTCAGTACCACAGCTGTGAGCATGTGAGTCAACAACAAATAAACAACCTCTTGCTGCTAGTGTGACTACAGAGGCACCATGTGGCGGGGCTCTTTATCTGCTATGTTGTCATCAGGGGCTGTCCTATCCTTACTCTTTCTGGCCCTTTTGCAAAGATCCTAATGGCCTTGTGCACATATGTCACATTTTCTGCTTTTTAGGCTTATATTCTCACCTGTAGAGCAAACTTCAGTAGCCAAATTAGGTAACTTGAGTGGCTTCCACTTCCTAAACAACATGCCTCCGGAAACTCTATGAACTTTGATAAATATTGACAGTAGTAGAGGGGCTTCAGGCTTTGAGTTGTCCTCAACTAGGAGGTAATCAACAACAGTTATTATGATTACCATTAAATAAAATGTGTATGATTTACACTATTCTAAAGACTTAAAAAATGAGTACACATATCCATTTCTCATTTGAAGAAACCTATACTTTGTTGAAGGGAAATGATAAACATTCAAAATAGATTATTAGGAAAGAATGAAGTATTTCCTATTTTGATACAAATGTTATCAAGATGACCTACTTTTCTTTTAAACTCTGTAATATTTTAAACTTTACTTATATATTTCATTTAAGGAATTTGTAGAAGGTTAAAGTAATGTTCTAAAATGCTGTGAGAATCCTTTAAAATGCTTAGTTAGATGTGGAACTAATTAAACCACTAAAATATTAGTCATACTGTTTATATTGTGATTGATTTAGAAATTTTGAAAATTTCTTCTGACATTTATGCTCTGAAAGAATATATACACCTATAAACAAAGGCAAATATTTTGTCACATTACATAATGAAAGATAAATAAGTGGAAAGTAAGTATATTAGAAAAGATCTAACATAATAAGTTAGAAGAAAATGCCAGTTAAAGCCACAAACTGACATTGTTATACACACATTATAATAGCCACATTTCAAAAGGATAAGCATACAAAATACTGGTGATCATGTGGAACAATTGAGGCCTTTTCATCATTTACCATACTGTTTTAAATACAAAAGGTAAAAATATTTTGCTATAGAATTTTACAGTTCTAATAATTTTTAAATGTATAATATAAAAGTCAGGAACCCCAGAACTTTGCACATGGCAGGACTGAGACCACTTTGTGTCCTCCCTAATCAGGTCTTCCCCATTCTCCCAGAATTCCACCAGTTTTGTTGACAATCAGGCACCCAAGGCAAGACAGGATATTCAGTCCTAAATCTGCATTGGGAATCCCAGAGATGCACACACAGCTAAAATCTGGGATCATCTTTTGCCCTCTTAAATCAACATTGGGAACCCCAGAGCGATGCACATGGCAGCACTCGGACCACTTTGAGCCATCAGTAATCAGAATTCCACTGGCTTTGTAGATAATCAGGCATCCAAGGCAAGATAAGATATTCAGTCCCAAACCTGTGCTGGGAGCTTTAGGGCTTTGCACACAGATGTGAAAGACCATCAGCTGAGCCATCATTTATGTTTCTTATAAACGGTAATTGCAATGAATACATAATTCATTGAACAAATTTCTGTCATGCCATTTCCAGCCTCATTTCCATCACTAACTCCAGGTTTTCTGAATACTGATCCCTTTTCCCTGATCTCAACTTTTGGATTCTAGTCACGCGTAATTATCAATGCATTTGGTTGCATATTCAGTTGATTTCTGACTGCAAATGTTGGTAGAAATCCTCCTCTTTGGCTCTGATTGTTGCTGCATATATGTGAATGATAGTGGTATTAACAGATCTCTCTTGTATGTGTATGGATATTATTTTTTGCCCACAACACTCAATTTCAAGATGGATCTAGAAAGAATCTTTTTAACTATGAATGTAACCTTGTTTTTCTTCACCTCTTTCTCATTGCTTTTCTGTTGCAATCAACTCATAGTTGACATTCTAGAGGGTTTCTGAGGCTGTAAAATTTGTGGAAAGGAATTACACACCTTGTGGAAAGGAATTACACACCTTCTTCTTGAAGAGCTGCTGGTAGATTTCAACCACTAGGGAGGTGCAGTTTTTTAGTTTGCAGCACAACTCATTATGGACTATGCTAATATATATATATATATATATATATATATATATATATATATAAAATGTGTGTGTCTGTATGTATATATATGTGTATGTGTATATATGTATTTGTGTATATTTATATATGCATATATGTGTGTATATGTATGTATATATGTATAGATAGACATATGTTATGTCACCAAGAAAAATACATTGTGACCCTGTGACAACCAATCTGTGCCCTGTCATATCCTGTATCATTCTCACCATCTTGGATTCATTTGCACCCACTATTTCAGTCAACGTATTGATTCACCTGGTTGAGGGTCTTCCTCTCTTTCCCCATCCTTTTAGCTTCTCAAGCATAATATCCCTCTGCTATGTCAAGTATACACAAACACCACACACACACACACACACACACACAATGCAAGGTCATCTTACTCTGTGGCATATAAAGTTATAGGTAACATTCAAAAAATGAGAATTCCAGAATATTTAATGGAGCTTATGTGAAATCCTTACAGAGACTAAGAAGCAGTTATTCAAAGAGAATAAGAGAACACTGCATGGTTAAAAGCAGGAAAGGGTGTGGATTGCATTTGCTTCCATATGTATTTAATGTGTATGCTGGATAAATCATTTGAGAAGTTTGACTATGTGAGGAAGAATGTGGCATTAGACTTGGTTGAAGATTCATCAACAACCCACATTATGCAGATCACACAATTTGTTTGCAAAATATTAAGAGTCCTTAGAACACGTGCTGCATAAGGCCAGAGACTACTACCTTCAGTGTGGATTACATTTCAACATCAAAGAAAAAAATCAATAGACATTACTGAAACAATAGGAAATATCACGGCAGATGGAAAAAAGAGTAATTAGTCTATGAATTCATTTTAGTAAAATGTACAATCATAAGCCATTGTAACAGTAATCAAACAATCAAAAACTGTTTTAATTTGGAAATATCTGATGTCAAATACTTCTCCAAAGTGTTAAGAGGAAGGGTATCCATTTAAAAACTAAGGTGGACTTAATCTAACCCATATAGTGTTTGGGGTTTTTTTAAAGTATTTTTAAAATTGTTGTCTATCTATCAGAAAGACGTACAATGTATAAAAATAACAGCACAAAAATCAATGTTGTTGTTGTTGTTGTTATGTGCCGTCAAGTCACCTGTGACTCATAGCGACCCTATGTACAACAGCCCTAAACTCAGCTCTGTCCTGTGCCAATCACACTGTCTCCGACACTCCCATCCCAATTATCCCAGTCACTGAATCAATCCACCTCATAGAGGGCCTTCCTCTCCTGTGCTGTCCCTACACCCTCCCAAGCATGATGTCCCTCTCTAAGGACCGTTCTCTCCTCACAACATGTCCAAAGTATGTTAGACGGAGCCTCAGAATCCTTGCCTCCAAGGAGCCACCAGGTTTAACCCTTTCCAGGACCAATCTGTTTGTTTTCCTAGCAGTCCATGGTATTCTCAATACTCTTCTCTAGCACCACAGCTCAAAGGCATAAATTCTCCTTCTATCCTCCCTGGTTATTGTCCAACTCTCTGATGCATAACAAATGATTGTGAAGACCATGGCCTGTATCAGATGCACCTTAGTCTCCAGAGATACACCATTGCTCTTCAGTACTTTGGAGAGGTCCCTAACAGCAGACTTTACCATGGCAATGCGCCTTTTAATTTCCTGGCTGCTGGTGCCAAGACTGTTGACAAAAATCAATACCTAAAAAAAAATCAATACCTTTGAATTGGAGTGTTATAGAAGAGTACTGCATGTCCCACAGACTACCAAAAGCATAAACATGTTTATCTTAGAGGAAGTGTAACCAAGATGCTCCTTAAAAGCAAGAATGATGAAATGGACTCACACACTTGGAGCATGTTTTCAAAAGGATCAATCTTTGAAAAGAGACATTATGATAGAACTAGCAAAGGGTCAGATAAAGAGAGGAATACACTCGACTATATGAATTGACACTGTGACTGAAACAACGGGCTCAAACACACAAAGATGGTTAGGATGATTCAGGATAAAGCAAGGTTCAGGTTTGTTGTTCACAAGTTTACTATGAGTTCTAATCAACTGTATGGGACAAGGACCTAACAAAAACAACACACACACACACACACACACACACACACACACATTATGCCAGTGGAAGGTCAATGTTGGAAATGAATACCCTCAATAACATAGAATAACTGTAACTGTGGGCTCAAGTGTATAAGAAATGTTAAGGATGGCACAGAAAAGACGAAGTTGAAATGTGTTGCTCATAGCATCACTATAAGTCACAGTTAACTTGATGGTAAATAACAACAATAAAGTGTATATATACATGTATGTATAACTATAAATATTTATATAGGCCTGCCTTTAATTGTTTTTGGTAAAACATTCTTCTAAGTCATGTAACCCTAGTATATAATACTTGCTGTACTGAGGTAACACTTTGGGAAGAATGGGAATACCAGAATACTTGATTGTGCTTATATGACACCTATGCTTAGACCAGGAAGCAGTCCTCAGAACAGACCAAGAAAACATTGCATGGTTCAAAATCAGGAAGAGGGTGTGTCAGAGATGTGTCCTCTCTCCATACCTTTTCAATCTATAGGCAGAACAAGTCATTTGGAAGGTTGGGATTTATGAGGAGGAATGTGGCATCATGATTGGAGGAAGTCTCATCAACAACCTATGTTATGCAGATGACACAATCTTCCTTCCTGAAACTGAGGCACACCAGAAGCATTTGCTGCAGAAGGTCAAGTATTGTAGTCTTCAATATGGATTTTAGCTCCACATCAACAGGATGAAGATTCTCACCACTTGGCCAATTGGCAGCACCATAATGGACGGAGAAGAGATTGAGGTTATTAACAGTTATAGTTTGCTTGGCTCCACAAACAACATTCTTGGCACCAGCAGTCAAGAAATCAGATGGTGAATTCCTTTCGGTAAATCTACTATTTGGGAGCTTTCCAGAATACTGAGATGCAACGATGTCAGTTTAGAGACTAAGGTGTGCTTGATCCAGTACATAATCTTTGCAGTTACTTGCTATACATCAGAGAGCTGGATAATGATTAGGGATGGTATAAGAAGAATGGATGCTTTTGAGTTGTCATGCTAGAGTAGATAGAGTCTTGAGCATACCAAGGACGACTAAGAAAACAAAGATGTCTGTCTTGGAGAAAGTGAAACCAAGTTTCTGCTTTGAGGCTAAGATTTTGAAGGTCCATCTCACATCTTTTTGGCCTGTGGTCAGGAGGGACTGATCCGTGGAAAAAGACATAGTGCTCAGAAGGGTGGAGGGACAGTGCAAGAGAGGAAGACCCTGGATGAGATGGATTGATATAGTGATTAAGGTAATAGGGGTAGGTATGTTGGCGTCAGTGCCTGGCTCAGAATAGAACAGTCTTCAGAGCTATTGTACATAGAGTCATAATGAGTCACAGGTAACTTGACAGCACATCACAACAACAAAAATATAACATTTGTTTTCTCAGATAATTATCAAAAGCTTCCAGTGAAAGAGCAATCCTTTAACACAAAGTCCATATGTTTTTCCTGTTATGCCCAGGCAAGGGGGCCAGGAGGGAGAACAAAAATGCAGCCTTCAGGCTGGATGGCCTTGCTTACGGTTGATAAGGTGGACAAACGACCTTGCCAACCTCGCTGAGCCAACTGTGGACTGTAAATCAAGAAATGGAATGCAACTCCCTTCTTTCCGAAGACCACAATATAAAAACCCCATCCCAACCTGAGGGGTTGCAAATTCTCTGCTCTGTCCTTTCAGGATGGAGGATTCGCCCGGGAGCTCTGCTTGAATAAAGTTGTAACTTTAAACCTCATCTCTCTTTCGCTGACTTCTTTCAGCTATTTCGCTATACATTTCCATTTTTCTACACCTAATAAAAGGCCATCACTTTTATCATGTATACCTATCTTGCTTCCAAGTACATGCCTGCTTCCATAAACAAGAGATCATCTTTGGTTTTATAAACTATATCCTGAAAAAAAATATACGCAATGACTCTAGAATTCAAATTCTTCCCGCCTTTAAAATTTTGTATAAAAACTTATCTAGAATATAAAAGGCAATTAGAAATTTTATTTGGAATGAAAGAGACCTAAAATAATAAGCAAAGCACTTGAGAAAAAAAAAAGGTTTAGCACTCCCACATCTCAAAATCTATTATACACCTGCAACAACCAAATCAGCATGGTATTGGTACAATGACAGACACAAGTGAACAATGGTACGGAACTGAGAGCCTCGATATTAACTCATCCACCTATGGTCAACTTGTATTCAAATAGGAAACTAAAACTATCAAATGGGGAAACTACAACCTCTTCAGTAAATGATTCCATCAAAATTGACCTTCTACCTGTAGAAAGCTGAGAAAAGATCCACATTTCAAACCATATACAAAAAACTCCACTTACTGGGCCCCCCCACATGGCCTACCCCCACATCGCTTTAGGTCATACCACCTACCGGACACCCCACACGGCCTACTGCACCCCCGCCTCCCCTGATACCTTCCCCAGCACTACCTATTACACCACAGCCAGCAGAAACAGCTCCACCCCTTCCTCCCCCACCATCTGCACTACCACCACCAGCACTCACACCATTGGTGCCACCATGGGAGCCTCTCAAGGGGCTCAGAAATAAACCTTAGCTCAGTGAAAAGCAGAGCAGAGCCGCACCTGTTACCCGCCCCAGCCTTGGCCAACATATAAATGAAGCCATAGGACACTATTTAGGTGGTCCCGCAAGGATCCACACCACTCGGCAGAACACCGGCACAACTCAATCTTGGTGGGAGTAGACTAAATTCTAACGGTCAGCACAACAGAGAAAGACTTCAGGAAGAAGATTTTTATCATGAGAAGGCCAAAGCCCAGGACCCCTTGGCCTAGGGCTGCTGAAGGACGCACTGATTTTCCTCCACCACTAAGAGAGAAAGAGAGAGAGGAAGCCTTTTCGCACAGCTGGCACTCTGGATTTGCAATACCCACCTCCTAAATCATAATAAATTTCCCTTTCTGAAAGAAAAAAAAAATCAACCTAAGGTAGATCAGAAACTGAGGGGTAAAGCAGAAAACCATAAAGATCATAAGAGATATAATTAGAAGGCCTGTTCTATGGTATAAATAGGCTCACAATAAGGAGAAGATAGCATCTACAAATGGGACCATCTAAATTATTAAATTCCTTAGTCCCAACAGAAGATTAAGACCCTGTGTGAATAAAAAAATTAGAGTGAAATTAAAAACTACTTGCTAACTGTGGGGAAAAATGGACAATGCTATTTCGGATGAGAATCTCATAAAATAATTTACAAAATAGTAGAGGACGTTAACAAGAAGATGATATAATGTGGTAACCCCATTACAAAATGGGCCAAAAACATGGAAAGATTTTCCACAAAGGAAGACATGCGGATGCAAACAGACACCTGAAGAAATGTTCAAAATCACTGGCAATAAAATATGCAAATCAAAACCAGAGTGAGATTCTATCTCACCTCAGTAGCAGCAAAAAAGTTTAACAAGAGAGCAAACAAATTTTGGAGAGGATGTGGAGAGACTGGAACTCTCATACACTGTTTGTGGGACTGAAAATGGTATAAGCACTCTAGAGCGCAGTTAGATGTTTCCTAAAAATCCTGAACATGTAAATTTCACATGATCTAGCTATTCCACTGTTAGGAACGTATCTCAAGGAAAATGGAACAGAGGCCTAAATGGACTTTTGTACAACAATGCTCATAGCAGCATTGTTCAAAACAGTAAGAAAATAGAAATAACCTAAATGTACATCAATAAATGAATGGATTGGAAAACTATAATATATTCACATGATGGCAGATATATATGACCCAGACCCAAGTTGTTGTTGTTGATTGGCTTTGATTTGACCGCAAACTTATCATAGTATATAATCGCATACAACTGAGTCACCCATGATGTATATCGACTCTATATATAACAGCTCTGAACCCTTCCCTGTCCTGAGGCAGTCTCACTAATTCAGACACATCAACCCCCATTGTCCCAGTTACTGTATCAATCCATCTCACCCAGGGTCTTCCTTTTCTGCGCTGTTTATTCACCCTTCTGAGCGTGATGTCCTTCTCCAAGGACTGATCTCTCCTGGCCATGTGTCCAAAGAAAGTGGGGCACAACTTCAAACTCCTAGCTTCCAAGAAGGGACTTGGTTTCACCCTCTCCAAGACCTATTTATTTTCTTGGCAGTCCGTGGTATGTTCAAGCTTCTTCTCCAGCACCACAACTCAAAGGCATGTATTCTTTTTCTGTCATCCTTAGTCACCAACTCTCTGAAGTGTAACAAGTAATCGAGAAAACTATAGCCTGTATTAGGTACACCCTTGTGTCTAGATTGACATCATTGCTCTTCAGCACTCTGGAGAGGTCCATGACAGAGGATTTTCCCAATGCAATTCATCTTTTTATTTCCTGATTGCTGGTATTAAGAATGTTGGCTGTGTATCTGAGCAAGCTAACAATTTCAATCTCTTCTCCATCTAATCTAGTGCTGCTAATTGGCCCAGTGGTAAGAATCTTTGTCTTCTTGATGTTGAATTTCAATTCATATTGAAGACTACAGACCTTGACCTTTTGCAGCAAGTGCTTCAGGTCTTCCTCAGTTTCAGCAAGCAAGGTTGTGTCAACTGCATATCATAAGTTGTTAATGAGCCTTCCTCCAATCTTGATGCCACACTCCTTCTCATAAAGACTGCTTCCCAAATGATGTGTTCTGCATACAGATTGAAAAGGTATGGAGACAGGATGCATCCCTGACACACTCCTTTTTTTAATTTTGAACCATGTAGTGTTTCCTTGCTCTGTTCTGAGGATTGCTTCCTGGTCCAAGAATAGGTTTCATATAAGCACGTTCAAGTGTTCCGAGATTCTCATTTTCCTCAAGGTTAGTCACATTTTATTATGATCCACACAGTAAAATGCCTTTGCATAATCAATGAAACACACATCAACATTCTTTTGGTATTCTCTGCTTTCTGCCAAGATCCATCTGACATTGGCAATGATGTCCCCAGTGCTACAATCTCTTCTAAACTGAAACTTGTATTTCTGGTAGTTCTGTCAATGTCTTTACTAGATAATCTTCAGCAGGATTTTGCTAGTGTGTGATATTAGTGATAATTGTTCAATAATTTCCACACTTTGTCTGGTCACCTTTTTTATGGAATGGGAATAAATATTGATCTCTTCCAGTCACTTAGCCAAGCAGTTGTCCTCCAGATTTCTTGGCACAACTTGGTGAGCACATACAGAGAAGCATCAGTCTGTTGAAATATGTCAATTGGTATTCCATCAATTCCTGGGGATTTATTTTTTTTGCCAAGTGCTTTAGACCAGCATGAACTTCCTCCTTCATCACAACTCCCCCATGCTCATATGTTGTTTCTTGGAATTCTCTGTGTCAGCCAGTTCTTTTTCGTATAATGTCTCTCCATACTCCTTCCATCTGCTTTTTAATTAAAAATTATTATTAATTTCAATGAAAATGTACAGAGACATTGGATTTCCATTCATTCATTGTTACACTTTTCTCCCCTTACAACCCTCTCCCCTAGTACACTACCCTCTTAGAAAAGTAAAAGAAAAATTCTTTCATTGTTTTACAATCTCTCCCCCCAGGTCCACTCCACTATGCAGCTTTCGCTCTGGACTCCAGTCATGACAAAAATACTTAATCACATATCCCTTTTAAACAGTTTTCTCCCTTATCTGTTTCAATGCAGTGTACATTATTGAACCCATCTTTCTCAGTCTCCCCCCAATCCCCAGGTCAGTCCCTTGCTCATGGATAGGAAGATTCAATATTGTCAAAATGGCAATACTACCAAAGGCAATTTACATGTTTAATGCAATCCCAATATAAATATCAATCCGATTATTCAAAGAGATGGAAAAGGCAATCTTCAGTTCCATTAGGAATGGAAAGAATCCCCGAATAAGCAAAGCACTCCTTAAAAATAGAAGAAAGGTAGGAGGTATATCACTCCCTGATTTCAAATCCTACTACACTGCCATGGTGGTTAAGACAGGATGGTACTGGTACAATGAGATGCACACAGATCAATGGAATAGAATTGAGAACCCAGAGATCAGCCCATCTATCTATGGTCAACTGATTTTTGACCAGGAGATGAAATCAGGTAAGTGGGGAAATTACAGCCTTTTTAACAAATGGTGTTGGCAAAATTGGGAAAGTATCTGCAAAAGACTAAAGCAAGATCCACACCTCATTCCATATACAAAACCCAACTCAAGGTGGATCATGGACCTAGGATTAAAACCAAGGACTAAAATCTTCATTAAAGAAAATTTTGGAAGAGCACTGGAAGCCCTAATCCACAACATAAACTGTCTTCCAAGTATCCTGAAAAACCTAGAACCAGTAGAAGATAAAATAGATGAATGGGACCCTCTAAGATTCAAATCCCTATGCACATCCAAAAACTTCTCTAACAGTGTAAAAAGGGAAGACACAGACTGGGAAAAAATATTTGGTAAGCAATGGTGTCTCTCTGGAGACTAAGGTGCGCCTGATACAGGCCACGGTATTTGCAATCGCTTGGTATGCATCAGAGAGTTGGACAATGACTAGGGAGGACAGAAGGAGAGTGGATGCTTTTGAGCTGTGATGCTGGAGAAGAGTACTGAATGTACCATGGACTGCCAGGAAAACAAACAGATTCATCTTGGAGAGGATTAAACCAAGCTACTCCTTGGAG
>NW_006399886.1:6379562-6384168 GCF_000299155.1 Elephantulus edwardii
AAAGCCTAGAGAGCATCATGCTTAGTGAACTAACTCAGTGTCTTAGACAAATGCTGCATAAGACGATTATTGTAAAAATAAAAGGATAATAGGTAAATTATACTGCAGAAAATCTTTATTGCCACTTATATAGCATTTCCTAACTGTCAAATAAAAAGATAACAGATTTCTTCTCCAAAGTAATCTGTAGTCTCTTATTTCTACAATGATCTTTAAACACAGGTAGTCCCTGATTTACAGTATATTTGAGAATGAACTGCTTTTTTAGGACACATATTATTTTTCTTTTAACGTACATGTTTCATCAGTAATAGGTACCACATAGAATGTTGCAGGGGTAATTTGCTGCTATCATGATTTACATCATTTTATATGTAATTTTTCTAACCCCAAAGTAAAAATGAGATTTATAAATATACTAAAAGTCGATAAAAATAAAGAATAAGAAAAATAAAATTAAGTATTTGGTTTATGTAACAAATTAGAACAGAGTTGTCAGGATGGAACTCTTTTTTTTTAAGACTTCCTTCTAAAATCTGTCTATTTTTTTCTACACAGGGCTTGTTCACAATCCTTAGAGTTAAACACATTTTCAGAATGCCACCTTTAATTATCACCAATAATTTAGAACAGTAGTCTTAGTCACAGGAAGGGCAATTGGAAAAGAACAAGTTTCTGGTAAAAACAATTAATACATGTTTTACCAAAAAAAAAAAAAAAAAAAAAAAAAAGCACACACACACACACACACACACAACACCAAAACAAAAAAACAAAACAAAACAAAACCGAGTCAGTGCAGGATGAAACCCTTTTATAAGTTGAGTTACCTGTATATACTTGGATAGCAGTCTGACTTTTGCAGATAGGCAGTGTTAGAATTTGGTTTTATGTTTGTTGTTACTTTACATAAATCTGTATGCAATACATCTAAATGATATTACTAAATATTTGATAGAAGTTAAGGTGATATTCCTCATAATTTGAAATAACACATAAATATTGTTTAAAATCATATGCTAGCATTTTAGTATCATATAGTAAATAAATCTTAACCAGAAGATGATGCTGATGTTTGTATTGATTGATGACAGGCTTGGGAGAGTATTCTCATTTACATAAAATGTAAAAGTTGTTAAAAGTTAACTTATCATTAATTAAGGACATAATTTTATTATATTAATATAAACATTTTGCCTAAAACCGTCTACTGAGGCAAAACTAAAAAATGTTAAAGTATATTAAAAACATTCCCAAATGAAATATCAAGGATAAGATCATTAGTCATTAAGACCATTTCCTCTTTCTTGACTGTAAAATATTTATCTTGAAAAAAAAGAAAAAAATATTTATCTTGGCAGATGTCATGTTCATAATACTTGTACAAAGTTTGTGGTTGTCATTACTTGGATTTAAATTGTACTACGAGTCATGACAGCTTGGGGAAAAATTCAGAAGGACAGGTTTGACAAATCTAGAAAGCTCAAAACAAGTTTAGTGGAATCAATGCAAAAACAAAATAGCTGAATATCCTAATCAAGAGAGTATGAATGGAAAGAATAAAAGAAAACTAAGTGTCTAGGGTCATGAATTGGCATTAACTTTGATTTTTGAATGAGGAATAGTATTAACTGCACATCAGCAGAAACAGATTCAGACCATGTGAAGAGAATGTCAATGTTAATTAAATGTCTTTCTGTGAATTTATGGTTGTGTTTATCCTCCTCCAGGCTTATAAATGGATTTCATGTTCTTTAATTACTGATCCATTAAATTTGGAAAAAGTAAGAGGGTAAACTAAATGATATCTCGTATCTCTCAAATAATTTCCATGTTAATAAAATGCATTTTCATCATTATATTCCTGTAATTTTATTTTTGTTAGGTGTTCTCAAGTTACTTCAACTCACAACAGGAAGAAAACACTGGTAAGTCCTCTGCTATTCACCAAATCATTGCTCTTTGACTCCAGTGTTGTCATAAATTGTTTCAGGGTCTTCCTGTTTGTAATTGGCAATCTACAAAGCATGATGTCCTTCTCTGAGGACTGATCCTTCTTGATATCCTGTCTAAAGCATCTGATTCTTAACATCTCAAGATCCTATCTTCTAAGAAGCACAACTGCTCCATTTCCAAGGCAGATATACTTTATTCCTTACAGTCTGTGGTATATTAAATATTCTTCACAAACAATAATTTATAGGTATGAGTTTTTCAGTTTTTCTTTACTTTGTCATTTTCCCATGTTTGTCAAGTAATTGAAAATAATGGCATAGCTTGTATAAAACGTTATTTCAGTCCACAATATTTTACCTTGGATCTCTGACACGTTTAAAAAGAATACCAAGAATATGTTAAAAACTGCACAACTTCTAAAACACAGGTGTACAACTTTCTGGCACTCTCTATTATCAGCCAAGATCAATTTTATTTCAGCAATGATATTCTTGTTTCTATGTCTTCTTCTGAAGCAGCTTGAATTTCTGGAATTCTTGGTCAATCTATTGGATAAACTATTTTCTTTTCAAAAAACTTTGCCCTTTACCAAAGGCTCTAACTTTATTCATTCATTTATTTTAATTTTTTTATTTGAGTGAATTTTTATAAATAATATTTTTAATACAATAATTCATAGACTTTTTATATAATTAATTAGCAGTGATTCATGTATTAATTACAATGTTTAGGAAAACTCATATAATGTGTTGCCTTTTCTTTAACCCAATGATCTTCATCACTTGAATCTCTATGTATGTGTGTGTGATTTGAGTGAATGTGTATGGTGTATATTGGTATTCCATTCAATCATCCATGAATGCTTTCTTTTATAAAATTACCTATCAATAATTTGATAATTGAGATTATATAATTTTACTGAATATTTGAGAATATTGGGAGTGTCTCTTCTGTTAGTAAGCTAAAATACTTTGCTCAAATGAGTAACAGGTTAAAAAGCCCCACATCAACTTACCTTGTTTTAATAGTGAAGCTTGTTGAATAATTAAGAGTTTTTCTTTGGAAAGAAGAGCTATTTGGAAGAGTAGTAAATTTCATACAGAATTCAGGAATGCATAAATAAGAGATGTCAAGCAGTAAAAACAATTTCAGTAATTACTTTGCATGTTATTGGCAACTGTGGTATGTAATGAAAGAGAAAAAAGTTGAAAACATATGCTTATTTAAATATCCATCAATGGGGAAAATTCTGTGATTTTTATAGTAATATACTTTCTAAATTCTAGTTTTTCCATTGACTGATTTTGAAAGTCTAGACATATTTAAGAGTCCTGTAGTTTGTTAGTTAACATGTTCAGCTACTACTCAAATGGCTAGAGATTATACATATATAAAATACAATATGTGTGTGTGTGTGTGTGTGTGTGTGTGTGTAAAATACAAGTGTGTTCAGGTCTTTTGTTCATAGGGTTACTATGAGTCACTACTCAAAAACAATAACAACAACATACATTTGTATGTATATGGTTTATTTTTATATTTCTAATACATTGTTTTTCACCCCAGATCTTCTCCATTTCCTACAAAACTAGAGATTTGAGCCAACAAACTACTTCACTGGAAAAATATTTGTCACTTTTTCTCTCTATATAAGCCATATAGGGCACTTCTATTCTATTCTATACAGTCACTATTAATCAGAAGCAACTTGACAGGTGGGAGCTTAATTTTTGTGCTTGCAAAAATGAAATGTTTTCTGTTTATTGTCTGATTATTATTATTATATAAAGTATACACAATATGCTCTTGTTGTTTCAATATGCTGTCAAGTCCCCTACAATTCATGGTGACACTCTGTACAACAGCTCTGAAGCTTGCCCTGTCCTAAGCCAGTGTCACTGACTCCAACACAACTACCCTCTTTACCCTAATGACTGTATCAGTCCATCTTATACAGGGTCTTAATCTCCTGCGCTTTCCCTCCACCCTTTCAAGCATGATGTCTTTCTCCAAGGACTTGTCCCTCATTTCCATGTGACCAAAGTACATAAGACAGATCTTCAAAATCCTAGCCTCCAAGGAGAATCTCAGTTTCATCCTCTCCAAGAAATACTTGTTTTCATGGCAGTCCATGATTTGGTGAAGATATGCTTATTATATGTTGTACTGCTGTTGTTTATGTTATTATGTGTTGTCGATTTGCCTGAAACTCATAGTGACCCTTTGCACAATAGCTCTGAATCCTGCTCTATCCTGAACCAATACCAGTGTTTCCACAACTACCTCCATTTACCCAGTTCTTGTGTAGGTCCATCTCATTCACTGTCTTGCTCTCCTGCACTGTCCCTCAATTTTTACAAGAATGATATCCTTCTTGAAGAACTAAGTCCTGATGGAAAAATGTCTGAAGTATGTAAGATAGAGCTTTCATACCCTTGTCTCCAAGGTACAACTTGGTTTCACGCTCGCTAGGACAGACCTTCTTGTGGCTGACTCTGAGAAAAATGGGAATCCCTGAACTTGATCGGGCTAATGAGAAACCTATACTTGGACCAGGAGGCAGTCGTCAGAACAGAGTAAGGAAACACTGCATGGTTCAAAATTGGGAAGGGCGTATGCCAGGGATGTGTCCTGTCTCCATACCTTTTCA
>NW_006399886.1:6384610-6388102 GCF_000299155.1 Elephantulus edwardii
GGACAATGACTAGGAAGGATAAAAAGAGAATTGATGCTTTTCAGCTGTGGTGCTGGAGAAGAGTATTGAATGTACCATGGATTGCCAAGAAAACAAACATTTATCCTAGAGAAGGTTAAACCAGGATACTCCTTGGAGGCAAGGATTCTGGGGCTTTTTCTGACATACTTTGGATATGTTGTAAGGAGGGACAGGTCCTAGGAGAGGGACATCATGCTTGGGAGAGTGGAGGGACAGCACAGGAGGAGAAGACCCTCTATTTCTCAATATTTAAAGGCATCATGATCATGCTTTTATACTTTAATTCAAACTTTAATTATGGATTTTTTTATAATGTATTCAGTATTATCTAGTGGCTTTATGGTAAGGAGTTGCATTGCCAACCTAAAGGCAGTCAGTTTAAATCCACAAGCTTTTTCACGGGAGAAAGATGGGCAAGGTCCTACTGTGTGATTTACAGTCTGAAAATCTTCTAGGAGGTCATCTATAAACTTTAGAGTTAAAGCCACATAATCATATTAAAAAAAAAAAATTCTTACTTTGTCTGTATTCCTACCTAATTTTAGGGTATATATGAGAAAGCCTTACTGGTACTGTGAATGAAGCTTTTGGCTGCCAAACAATGTTGATCAGTTTAAACACAGCAATCAAATCACAAGACAAACTTGAAGCTGTCTACTTCTAAAGCTAAACATTTAAAGCCTGGGAAAGACTATGAGCAAGCATCCTGGTTTCACTTTCTCCAGTACAAACATGTTTGATCTCTTAGCCGTCCATGGTATATTCAATACTTTTCTCAAGCACTACAATTCAAAGGAATGAATTCTCATTCTATCATCCATAGCTATTGGGCAGCTTTTTGATCAATAGCAAGTAGTTGCCACGTCCATGGCCTCAACCAGGCACACCTTAGTCCCAGACTGACATTATTGCTCTTCAGTACACTGGCAAAGTCTCTGACAGCAGACTTTGCCAATGCATCTTTTGATTTTCTGGTTGCTGATATCCTGAGTGTTGATTATGGAGCCAACCAAACTGAATTATAAACAGTTTCAATCTCTTCAACGAATTTAACCAATTTAGCTCTCTCTCTAGTGTTGTTGTTAAGTGCTGTGGTCAAGTCAAGACAAATCATAGCGACCCGATGAATGAAAAACCTGAACTCTTTTATAACTTTCATTAGATTTCATATAAAAAATAGAAATAAAATATTAATAAACACTTGTAGATCTTAGTAATCTTCAAAAATTTTGCTGTCAAAGATAGGCCTATTTTCATCTGCTTTGTAAACAAAATATTATAGTTGTGTTCGCCCCCCCCATCCCAGGTGTTTTCACATCTTGGAAACACATGCTTTTGTTTCATGGGACCATCTGCCAATCCTTCTGTAACTTTCTTCTGTCTACAGAATTCTAAATGACAAATTCTTGTTCTTTATTTTCTAGAACTTTTATTACAATATTAACATACTGTGCAGTAAATGATATGCTTTGAAGTTAGTATTTCTCTGCAGCCTATGTCTTGTCTTCAAATTCTCACAGAACAAGTACTTAGTAAATGTTTGATAATAAGCATAAGCAAAAGTACACAATGACTTAAAAGATCAAAGCCTTTTGAATTAATTTGTTTCATAAATTTAAAATAAAAGTTTTATAACCTATTTATTTTGTGTATTTTATATTTTCAGCTTTCTTAGCCTATTTTTATGCTAAATAGTTTTCATTACTGTGTTAATATTAGGGAGAAAATTTCTCAGTTAATCATAAAAAGGCAGACTTTAGCTTTGGCTTATGTCCTATTTTACTATAATGAAAATAATCAATAAATACTATCTTTAAAAGGACCTGTTGGCCAAGTTATATTTAATATTAAAATTACTCATGTGAATAAGATGATGCCTATCAAATTAAGTAAGGGTATTTTCTAGATAGTCTAATTGTTAAGTCTCTCCAAATTTATTTTAAAAGTGCTTTTAAGAGTCTAAGTTAGTCCTTTTCTTTTTTTGTCATGTTTGTTTATTAAGCATCATTGGTTGTTACCAGATACAGAATAAGTCCTGGAGGAAACATTAGGACAAGGTTACCATTTTTGTTAAAAAATTTCTTTTATACTGGTTTCTTTGCAAAATTCAAATATGTTGTTTTTTACACCAGATCCTTCCTATTTCCTTCACCCCCCCACCATTAAATTATGCAACCCTATAATTAATCTCCCACCTCACCTTACCCATCTTCACCCTTCTGCTCCCAATCTTCTCCCTCATTGGATTATCAGACTCATTTTACAATAATAGTCTTATACAGTGTTTGTCCTTATTGGACTGAGTTAGTTCACTTAGCATAATGCTCTCCAGTCCCTCCCAAGTTAGGTAGTAATTTACCAAGTTATTGCTTCTGCATGCTGCTTAATTCTTCATTATGTTAACGTATCATAAGCTCTCAATTCATTTGATTGTGCTTGGATATTTGAGCAGTTTTCATTTTCTTGTGACAGTGAATAATGCTACTATGAATATTGTTGTATAAGTCTCTGTTTGTGCCTCAGTTCTCACTTTCAGGGTGTATTCTAAGCAGTGGAATAGCTGGGTCGTATGGAATTTCTATGTTCATCTTTCTGAGGAAGCGGTAACTGTTTTCCAAATTGACATAGAAGAAGACTGCCCATCCTAGTACAGTAAGTCTCCTGGGTTTCTGACTGCTGGTCTACCAATGACATTGATTGTGGAATCAAGAAAAGTAATTTTTTTTGTAGTTTTAATCTTTTCTCCATCTTTAATGGTGTTGCCCATCAGTCCAAAGATAAGAGGTTTTGCTTTATTGATGTAGATATGTAATCCATATTTAAGGCTGTATTCTTTGATCTTATGCAACAAGTACTTTAAGGCCTCTTCACTTTCAGCAAGCAAGGTTGTATTATCTGCATAACACAGGTTATTGATGAGTCTACTTCCGATCTTCATGCCACATTCTTCTTCATAGATTTCAGCTTCGTGGATAATTTTCTGTTAAATAACAAGCCTCTGAAATCCCTATGAATAGTAGAAAGTGGGTTGTTATAGTATTATTTGTAGAAAACAGATTGGAATTCTCCTAGAGTACACACAGTTTTGTTAGATATTTCCTTCCTTTGGATTCACTAGATTTCTTGATGTCTGGGTTGGAATGATCATCAATGAAAAGAATAATAGTCAAGAATCTACCAGTATTTATTCTTTTCCTCTGCCTTTTAATTTATTTTACTGTTTTTACACACTGAATAATTTTTATTCCCATAATTAATATTATGTGCTCTATTTTACTTCTCTTTTTCACACCTTGTTATTTAATTTACGTGATTTCTAGTGATCAGTTACAAATACATTATTTTTTGTTTTATTTTCATAATTTTTATTTACTATTATTCTCACTAAATGGAATTTTCATTTCTGAGAATAGATTTTAATAAATATTATTGAAATTGATGTATTTCAGCTAACAGATACTACCCTGGATG
>NW_006399886.1:6389307-6396686 GCF_000299155.1 Elephantulus edwardii
TCTATGAGGTGGATTGATTCAGTGACTGGGAAAATCAGGATAGGAGTGTCAGAGACAGTGCGATGGGCACAGGACAGAGTACATTTAGGGCTGTTGTACATAGGGTCACTATGAGTCCCAAGCTACTCGATGGCTTGTAAGAACAACAACATGAATTTTTCTACTGGTTTATTTACAAAATTCAAATATATCGCTTTCGAGAACAATTTTTTTTTTCATTTCCTCATTCCCCCTCCCAACAAATTGTACAACTCCATGATTAATCACCCCCTCCCCCTGTACACCTCATCCCTCTGTTTCTAAACTCTCCCACTCCTCTTAGGTTCTTATACTTATTCTACAATAATGGTTTTATACAATATTTATCCTTGGGGTACTGAATTAGTTCACTCAGCATAATGTTCTCCAGCCCCTCCCAAGTTAGGTAATAATTTACAAAATCCTTGCTCCTACGTGCTGCATAGTATTCCATTGTGTGAATGTACCATAATTTCCCAAGCCATTCATTTGTGGTTGGACATTTGAGCTGTTTCCATGTTCTTGTAGTGGTGAATAATGCTGCTGTGAACACTTATGTACAAATTTCCATTTGTGCCTCAACTCTCATTTTCTCAGGATATATTCCAAATAGTGGAATAGCTGGGTTATATGGAATTTCTATGTTCAGATTTTTGAGGAAGTTCCAAACTGCCTTCCAGAATGGTCGGAACATTTTACAATCTCACCAAGAATGTATAAGAATTTCTTTCTCACCATATCCTCTCCAACTTTTACTACTTGTTGCTCTGTTAAACTTTGCCACTCTTACTGGGGTGACATGGTACTTCATTTGGTTTTGAATTTATTTGATTTGGAGCATTTCTTCATGTGTCTGCTTGCCATTTGAATATCTTCCTCTGTAAAAATCTTACCATATCTTTTGCACATTTTGTAATTGTGTTATCAGTCTTTTTCTTGTGGAGGTCAAGGAGCATTCTGTAAATTTTTGTTATAAGGCTTTTGATTGAGCTGGTATTACAAAATGTTTGTTCCTAGGTTGTAGGTTTTCTTTTCACTCTGTTGGGAAAAGTTTTTGATGTACACATGGATTTAATCCTCGGTTCTCAAGGCCTTATTTTTTTTTCCAATACCTTCAGTGTAGCTTGAACTTATTTCTTGATTACTATTAGCTCTTGTTCAGTTGACACTTCTGAATTTTTTTTTCAGGGTTGAACAATTCTTTTTGATACACTTTGTATATTCCTTCTATCTTCTTTTTTTGCTTCCTGGGTCATCAAAGATATTTTCATAGCAGTTCTTAGTATTGCAATTAGTGGTTTGGATTTGACTTTCTAATCCTTCTACTTAGTAAATGTTAAGTGATTATATCTCTTTTATTCTCTTACTCAAGATTTTTGCACATCCTCTTGTAATTCTTTGCTTTGTCTACTGAAGTTATCCTTTGAATTATTTGGCTTATGTTTTTACTTCAGCGTTTATCTTCTTTGTTTTGAATTAACACTCTAATACAGTTTTCAGAGTCTTTTCTGTCTCCTCTAGTCTTTTCTTCCTCTTCTGTCTTTGAAATGTACTTTTGCTCTTGTCATAGGTGATAGCTTTGATGTGATAGAGAGCTTCTAGAAATGCAAGCCAGGTGAGAAGAGACTGTGTCACCAGGGTTATCATTGTGTAAAAGAAGAATGCCTGTTTGTGTTTCATTGACTAACAAAGGCATTTGACTCTCTGGATCTTAATACAGCTAACATTGATGAGAATAGGATTCCTAGAATACTCAGTGTTTGTGTGAAACCTATAACTACACCAAGAAGTTATTGACCAGACAGAATAAGGGAACACTGCATGGTTTAAAGTCAGGAATGGTATGCCTCAAGGTTGTATCCTTTCTCTATATCTATTAAATCTGTACACTGAACAAATCATTTGAGAAGCTGGACTCTGAAGAAGAATGTGTCATCAGGATCAGAGAAAGACTTGCCAACAACCTTTACTATTCAGATGACAAAACCTTGCTTGCAGAATGTGAGGGCTACTTGAAACTTTTTTCTTTTCTTTTTTTTTTTTAGAGGATCAAAGGCTGTATCCTTCAACATAGATTACATCTCAGCATTATGAAGACAAAATATCTTTATCATTCTACTTATAAGCAATATATTAATAGATGGAGAAAATATTTACTTGTCAATGATTTAATCTTACGTCGATCCAAAACAAATGCCAAAATCAGTAGCAAGAGTCAGGAGATCAGGAGACGTGTTGCATTGGGCAAGTCCTCTCTCATAGACCTCTCAAAATTTACAAGGAGCATTGATGTTGTTTTGGAGACTAAAGTGAGCCTGATTTAAACCATGATCTTTTCCATCACTTCTATGCATCTGAGATCTGGACAACGAATAAGGATGACTGAAAAATTTATGCCTTTGGCCAGTGATGTTGTATAGGGGTACTGACTACCTGAAAGACTACGAAATAGAAGTACTGAATATCCAAAAACTGCCAAAGAACAAACAGATACATCTTGGAGAAAGTGCTTCTTGGAGGCAAAGATGACAAAACTTGAACTCACATACCTTGGGCATGTTGCTAGGAGAGACTATTCCTTAGAGAAGAACATCAGGGGGTCAGCAAAAGAGAGGAAAACCCTCAGTGAGATGGATTGACATAGTGACTGCAGTAGTGTGTTCAAGTGTGTCACTCATTATGAGGAGGGCACAGTATTTTTATCTGTTGTTCATAGGGTTGCTATGTGTAGTACTCAACTTGATGGTACCTAACAACTCTATATATTGTTGTTCTTGTTATGTGTCATGGAGTCACCTGAAACTCATAGCAACCCTATGTATAATAGCTCTGAAATCTGTTCTATCCTGAGCTAATCTCACTGCCTCTAACACATCTACCCTCATTACCCCAGCTACTATGTCAATTTATCTCCTCCTTGGTCTTCCCCTTCTCTGCTATACCTCCACCAATCCAAGCATGATGTCCTTCTCCAGTGACTAGTTCTTCTTGGCCACATGTCCAAATGTGTGGGACAGAGCTTCAAAATTCTTATTTCTGAGGAGCAGTCTGATTTTACCCTTTCCAAGACAGACCTGTTTGTTCTCTTGGCAGTCTTTGGTATGTTCAATACTCTTCTCTAGAACTCAAAGGCATCAGCTCTTCCTCTGTCGTCCCTAGCTGACGCATAGCAAGTAATTATGAAGACCATAGGCTGGAGCAGGTGCACTTTAGTTTCCAGACTGACACCATTGCTCTTTATAACTTTGGAGATGTCCTTGACAGGTGCTTTAATATAAAATATATATGTATAGTTATATACATAACAATATATCAAGCAATGTAGAAAGTTGCTACTGCTAACTCAACGGTTGCTCATCTGTGGTATTTCAAATGCACCAGTGATGCCAAGGAAGAAAGATAAGCAATCTTCCTCTGTGATTTACAGCCTCAGACATTCAATGGACAGTGGCTATACACTGGTCCTGATTTGATAGCAGTAAATTTTGCTTTTACACGCATACATACATACATACGTATATACTGTGTACAAAAAGTAGAAAGCTAAGAATAAATTTTAATAGGCTGTCTTTTGCTGAATGAAATAATATTGTCCTGTATGATTTAGATAAAATTAACATTTATAAGATAATTTTGAAATTTAAAATCATGATTTTTTTATGATAGTTAAAAAAAGTAGTAAAATATGTTGACACTTGGAATACGTAAAAATGTGTATGTTGAGAAACAATGGAAACAACCTCATATACTACCATTGAGTTGATTCTGTGTCATCAAGACTCCACCTGGGCAGACTGACTACATCTGTGTGACATTGAGTTTTCATGGCTGTGACCTTTGGGAAGGAGATTGCTAAATCTTTCTATCTAGATATCATTGACTGAATTCGAGTCTCTATGGTTTGAATAAATAGCTGAGCCCTTAACCTCCCTGAATAGGCTTCATCCAAGAGTCAGTTACTGATTGTTGTTGTTGTTAGTAGAGATCGACTCACATAGCTCCAGTAGGTTTTCAGAGTCTTTAATTGCATGAGAAGGGAGCTCTAGTGTTAGTGGTAAAAAGCTGTGCTGCAATCCCAAAGGCTCAGGTTTGAATAACACCAGCTGCTCTGTGGGAGAAAGCTGGACAATCTCTTCCCTTGTAATTGACTGAAACAATTGCATTAGAGGATATTACTCAACGTTCTTACCCACAAAAGCTTGTAGACTCAAACTGAATGTCTTTTAGATTGACAGCACAACTTCTTACCACTAGTGCACCAGAGTTCCCTGACCACTGATTGCTGCTGTTCTTGTTGTTGTGTACTATGGAGTCAGACCCAACTGATAGCTGAGAATCCAGTGGATTTTCAGAGGCAGTAAATATTAGGAGAGAAAATTATCCATCCTCCTCATGTGGAGAGGCTGGTAGATTCAAATCATGTTCCTCTGTGTTGGCATCATAATTGCAGCTTACCTATAGGCCACCAAAATCCCTTCTAAATCTTACCTGTGTTTTACCAATAAATTTTAATAGAAGATAATTTTAAGTCTTAAGCCATAAGATTATAAATAAGTCACTACTCAATATATTAAAGAAAGCTCAAGGTAATTGTGAAACAATGAATGCATATTTTTAAAATATGAACTAGAGGAAGAAGGAAGGGAGAGGGATTAAAATGTGCAACAATGAATGAATAAAACTCTAACTTCTCTGTAAACATTCATTAAAATCACAAAATAAAATTTTAGGTAATAAAATAAAGATCACATTGTTTATTGAAAAATTTGGAAGCACAAAGACTTTTCATTTACTAGCAACTGCACCTATACACAAATAATGCACATTTTCTATGTTTTTCAACCATTCCTTCCCTTGGGAGGTATTTTATGTTTGGGGAAAAATAAAAACTAAAGTACTTACAACAATATTTCCCAAGAGGAAGGAATGTTTGGCAATCAAATATAGAAAACTCATGACTGAAAATACAGGTAACAACAAACAAAATATGTACATTCTATTTCAGTTTATTTAAAGTGATTTACTTGAAGGCTGCAATCAAAATGCAAAATTTCAGATATATTTAAACTTTTTCTTTGCTTTCCACCAGAATAATAGTTATTTTCTAATCTTATTTCAAGGTAGTTTTGATATAATATGCAGTCAAATTCATTTTAAGTTAGTCATGTGTCTACTGCGTAATGTTTGCTTCTTTTTTAATTTTATTTATTGTTTATATTGTGCCTTTATATTGTTATGTTGTGATCAAAAGAATTAAGTTTATTAATACCTTTCATATTAATTAATAAAGACTTTTTGTTGCTGTCATTTTGTGCCGAGTTGCCTGTGACTCATAGTGACCATATGTACAACAGCCCTAAACCCTACTCTATCCTGTGCCAATTTCATTGTCTCCAACGCATCTAAACCTATTACCCCAGTCACTGAATCAATCCATTTCATTAAGGGTCTTCCTCTCTTGCACTAACCTCCACCCTTACTAGCATGGTGTCACCCTCCAAGGACTAGCCCAAATGATCTAACATGTCCAAAGTATGCCAGACAAAGCATCAGAATCCTTGCCTTCAAGGAGCAACCTGGTTTAAACCTCTCTAGGATGAACTTGTTTGTTCTCTTAGTATCCATGACATATTCAATACTCTTCTCGAACAGCAGCTCAAAGGCATCAATTCTATCATCCCTTGTCATTGCCCAGCTTTCTGATGCATAGCAGGATATTGGAAGACTATAGCCTGGATCGGCCATATCTTGGTCTCCAGACTGACATCATTGCTTTTCAGAAGTCTAGAGAGGTCCCTGACAGCAGACTTTTCCAATTTGTTTTGTCTTTTGACTTCCTCCTAGCTGCTGGTACCAAAAGTGTTGATTGTAGAACCAAGCAAACTAAAGCTGTGAACAATCTCAATGCCCATCCATCATGATGCTGCCAATCAGCCCAGTGGTAAGAATCTTTGTTTTCTTGATGTTAAGCTTCAATCTATATGAAAGTTTTAGCATTTGACCTTCTGCAGCAAGCACTTCAGATCTTTCTCAGTTTCAACAAACAGGGTTGTGCCATCCACATAACATAGACTGTTGATGAGTCTTCCTTTGATCCTGATGTCACATTCCTCCTCATTGAGCCAATCAAAGAGGATATGGTAGCTCATTTACCAGTATTTTTTAACTACTAATTCCTTAGAAAGTATTTATTGAATAATGAAAATATTAATGAGTATTCTTATATTTTCTAACATTCCATGTCTATTCATAGTTGTAAAACTACAATTACAAGTATCTTTACAAAAATAAGGCAAGAGATATTCTATCTTTAACCTCTTCTATCTTCTACCAACTAAAAAGAAACGATAGGAATGTCACTATTCAAAATATCTTTTCCTTTTTAATATTAAGTGTAAAATACATGCCATTTCATGACACATGATTCTATCTCAAAATGAATTCTATATAGTGCTATTGGAAAAGAGTTATTTGCTACATAAATTGCAATTGCTCTAATCAGCCTTAAGAATAGTAAATTTCAGCTAAAACTGTTCAAAAATGTTTATGTATTAATGCTTTCAAGCCCTAGGCTAAACTATGAAAATATGTCACTTAATGATCTCCAAAGACAATAAGACACAAGTATATTTTTTCAGATATACATAAAATAGTAATGCAAATTTAAAAAAAATGAAGATACATTTAAGATCATTAAATATAGAAGACTTTTTTGAACAAAGTTGGTGTTAGTTACTATAAGATTGGTCCTGCTTCATACACCATTTTTCTGACAGAAAGAACATTGCTAGGTGTTGGACCACACTCACAATTACAACTATGCTTGAGAGTGTCAGTTTGTTTTGTTAAGATCTGTTTTATGGAGACTCTATACTTTCCCAAACATACCGTTTTTTCAAGAACTAATCCCTCGTGATAACAAGTTTAGAGTGTATCAGATGAAATCTCAATATCCTTGCTTTTAAGGAACATTCTGGCTATACTTGTTTCACGAGAGATTTGTTCATTTTTCTAACTGTCCCTGGAATATTTAATATCCTTTGCCAACACCAAAATAATTTAAAAAAATCATTTAGTCTTTGGTGTTCCTTCTTCACTGTCAAGGTGTCTCATGAACATGAGGCAATTGAAATTATTATAGCTTGGATCAGATGCACCTTAGTCTAAAAAGTGGCACCTTTGATTTTTAACACTTTAGAGAGGTCTTTTGTAGGTAATTTTTTTCAATGCAATGTGATGATGGATTTTTGATAGTTTTATATGCACTGATTGTGAATCTATATAACATTATATCCTTGACACAGCTTCAAACTTTTCTCTATTTAAGATATACTATTTTTCAGTATAGAGCCCAGCCTCTC
>NW_006399886.1:6397891-6398649 GCF_000299155.1 Elephantulus edwardii
AAAAAAATAGACTTCCAACATATTCTCAACTCATTTGTTTTTTGCTTTTTATGAGTATTAATTACTAGAAAACTTTTCTGTGGGATTTTATTAAGTTGTCGGAGTTGAATATTTTAGACAAGATAGTAATGTCATCAAATGTTTGCTTAGAAGTAAGTAATAATATTATGATTGGGTTTGGAGCACAAAGTCACAATTCAATTTGCTTATAAATAGTTGGATTGAAGTTTTTATAAAAATTACTATGTAAAAGAAGACATTAACAAGTCTGTGGGGGAAAAAACACAATGAAAGTTTAGATTTTAAAAACAAAGAGTAGTAAGAAAGAAGAACAGAGTTTAGAAAACACAAAGGTACTAAATTAATTTGTAGTTAAGATTATAATTGAAAAGGAAATACAGAGAGGGTCCTTAAATTTAGTATTTCAGAAAAATGTGAAAATCTTCAAATGAGTTTTAGCAATAGATGAACAATCTACAGTTTTGTTCAAAGGACTTTTATACATTGTTTTATCAGCTTCTCCATGTTTAGTAAAAAATTCCAAAATCAATTACTAAATACTTTAAGATATATATAGTTGTTGATGTTGTTATGTACCATCGAGTTGCTTGTGACTCATAGCGACCCTATGTACAATAGCCCTAAACTCTGCTCTGTTCTGTGCTAAATGCATTGTCCCTGAAACTCCCATCCCGATTATCCCAGTCACTGAATCAATCTACCTCATAGAGGACCTTCCCCTTCTGCACTGTCCCTCC
>NW_006399886.1:6399994-6415003 GCF_000299155.1 Elephantulus edwardii
TGTCTTTGGCATTGTACTGCAGCTTCTTATCAAAAGATATTAACACTAGATAATAGTATAGAAATATCAGGATATAATATTTGAGTTTCTTAAAGAAAACTCTTTGTTTAAGTCAAATTACAGTATTTTCTTTGAAATCACTATAATTTAACTGGTCACAGGAACTTCTCACTAGTAGGAGCATGATAGAGCTAATTGTGCAGAAATACATAGTGCTTAAATATGCTGGATCTCCACAAAAATATTAGTACTGTGAGCAATATTGTTCTTCCTGGCAGGTAAATATTTCAAAGCTGCTTCAATATACCCTCAAAACCTTAGAATTAATGAGGCAATTATGTTAAGGAGAAACACCTCATCACATTAATTAAAAATTTTATCTTTAATATGTTGAATTCTCATAAGAAATTAAATCCAGTTTCAATGTCTAAAAAGTTTGTTTTTAGCCTAGCTTTCTTAGTAAAATTAAAATTCTTGCTAAAAATAAATTTCATAGAACTATAAAAAAAAACAAACTCACTTCCTGTACTGACATAGAGGAATTTGTTGACCCTATTTTACACAGGGATACGTCCTTTCTCTATAAATTTTTAATTTATATGCATAAGAGATTCTTTGGAAGACTGGATTTTATGAGGAGAAAAGTGGCATTAGGTTGGGAAGAAAATCCTTCAACAACCTGCACTATGTAGATGATACGACATAGCTTGTCAAAAATGAAAAGGACCTGAAGCTTTTGCCACTAAAGGCCAAAGATTGTAGTCTTCAATATGGATTGAAGTAAACATCAAAAAACAAAGTTTCTCACCACTGGGAAGCATCTGGCAGCTGAAACATACCAATTGGTATTCCATCGATTCCTGAGGACTTAGTTTTTTACCAATTCCCTGAGAGCAGCTTTAACTTCCTCTTTCATCACCATTGGCTCTTGATCAAAGGTTGTTTCATGAAATTCTTCTGTGGCATCCAATTCTTTTTGGTACAGTAAATCTGTGTATTCTTTCCATCTTCTTCTGATGCTTAAGTCATTCAATATTCTGTCCATAGAATCCTTAAGAGGTTAATATTTGTTCTTCAGTTCCCAAAATTTAAGAAATGCCTAGTGAATTTATTCTTTTTGATTTTATGACTTTATCTAAGTACATTTTAAAATCTTTTATTCAACTTCTTAGTTTCCTGATTCAATTTGATTCCTATGTAACCTAATAGGAGTGGTACTTGTATGTATTCACTGTTTGTGTTTCTTATAAAATATATTTACAGTAAAAAGATATTTACAATAAATAAACCATTGATCAAAATACTGTCATTTTATCACCAGCTTCATTTGTCACTAAGACTATGTTAAATTACAGTGAAATAATTTAAAAAAACTTATAAAAAAGATCATGTTTTTTGACTACTGATTCTTCCTTGTTCCCAATTTTTGCATTCCTTGACCTATTATTATTAATGCCTTTTGGTTACAAGTTTGGTTGATTTCAGACTGCCAAATTTGATCAAAATCCCCCATGTCATCTTCTTTGGCTGTGATCATTGGTGCATATATTTGAATGACAGTGGTATTAAAGGTCTCCCCTGTAAGCTCTGTATATTGTCCTGTTATTCATAACATTGTATTGCAAGATTTATCTATAAGTCATCTTTTAAACTAGGAATGTGACCCGGCCTTTTCATTCCCACATAATAAATAATGTAGTTTTATGAATCAAAATGATTGATGCCAATCCATCTTATTTTTTTAATGCCAAGTATAACAATAAATATATTTATTCCATATCTTGCTTAACAATGTCCAATTTTCGTACATACTTCTCATGTTCTGCATTCCTATCACCAGTATGAGGACTCAGCCTTAGGTGCCACATCATCTGAGGCTGAGTTCAATGAAGTATGAATGTACTTCTCACAGTCCACATTCTAATCACCAGTGCCAGAATGGATGGAGAGGAGATTGAAACTGTCAACAACTTCACCTTGCTTAGCTCCACAACTAACACTCTTGGTACCAGCAGTCAGATGCATTTCACAGGGAAAATGAGAAGTCAGGGACCTCTCCAAATTATTGAGGAGCAATAATGTCAGTTTGAATACTTGAAGCACCTCTTATTCAGGTCATAGATTTTTGTTTGGTTGGTTTTTGTGTGTGTGTTTGTTTGTGTTTTTTTTTATCACATGCCAAGATGGAAAGAATATAGTGAGTCACTGTATCGAAAGGAACTGGCAGACACTGAAGAATTTCATGAAACAACATATGAGTAAGAGCCTATGGTGATGAAGGAAGAAGTTCAGGCTGCATTGAAGAAAATGGCAAAAAATAAGGCTCCAGGAATAGATGGTATACCAATTGACATATTTCAGCTAACAGATGCTGCCTTGGACGTGCTCAACAAGTTGTGCCAAGAAATTCGGAGAACAACAACTTGGCCAACTGACTGGAAGAGATCTGTATTTGTTCCCATCCCAAAGAATGGTGACCCAACAGAGTGTGGAAACTATAAAAAATCATTGATTTCACATGCAAGCAAGATTCTACTCAATATTATCCAAAAACGACTGGAACAGCACATCAGCAGAACTGCCAGAAGTCCAGGCTGGGTTTATAAGGGGTTGTGGTACTAGGGATATTGTAGCTAATGTTAGATGGATCTTGGTAGACAGTAAAGAATACCAGAAGAATGACTATCTGTGTTAAATTGCCTATGCAAAGGTGTTTGGCTGTGTGGATCATAACAAACTGTGGCTGACTCTGAGAAGAATGAGAATCCCAGAATACTTGATCATTCTAATGTGAAACCTATAATACTTGGACCAGGAGGCAATCGTCAGAACAGAGCAAGGAAACACTGCATGGTTCAAAATTGGGAAGGGTGTATGCCAGGGATGTGTCCTGTCTCCATACCTTTTCAACCTGTATGCAAAACAGATTATCCAGGAGACTGGGCTCTATGAGGAGAAATGTGGGGTCAAGATTGGTGGAAGAGCTATCAATATTCTGCGTTATGCAAATGACACTAACCTGCTTGCTGAAACTGAGGAGGACCTAAAAGCTTGGTGCAGAGGATCAAGGACTGCAGCTTCCAATATGGATTGAGGCTCAATGTCAAGAAGACAAAGATTCTCACCACTGGGCCAATTGGCAGCATCATGATGGATGGTGAAGATATTGAGATTGTTACAGCTTTAGTTTGCTTGGCTCCACAATCAACACTCTTGGCACCAGTAGCCAAGAAATTAAAAGGTGTATTGTCATGGGAAAGTCTGCTATTAGGGACCTTTCCAAAATTATGGGGAGCAATGGTGTCTCTCTGGATACTAAGGTGCATCTGTTCCAGACCATGGTCTTTGCTATCACTTGTTATGCATCAGAGAGTTGGACAATGACTAAGGAGCATACAAGGAGAATTTATGCCTTTGAGCTGTGGTGTTGGAAAAGAGTATTAAGAGTACCATGAACTCCTAGGAAAACAAACAGATTCATCCTATAAAGGGTTAAACAGGGTGGCTCCTTGGAGGCAAGGATTCTGAGGCTTCGTCTAACATACTTTGGGCATGTTGTAAGGAGGGACCTGTCCTTGGAGAGGGACATCATGCTTGGTAGGGTGGAGGGACAGTGCAGAAGGGGAAGGCCCTCTATGAGGTGGATTGATTCAGTGACTGGGGTAATTAGGATGGGAGTGTCAGAGACAGTGCGATTGGCACAGGACAGAGCAGAGTTTAGGGCTGTTTTATGTAGGGCCACTATGAGTCTCTAGAGACTCGATGGTACATAACAACAACAACAATGTATCCAAGAGCTGGACAATGAATAAGGAAGACAAAAGAAGAATTCATTTCATTAAGCTGTAGTGTTGAAGAGGAGCTCTGCACATTCCATGGACGGCCAAAAATATGAGCAAATATGTCTCAGAGAGGGTGCAGCAGTAGTGCTCTTTGAAGGCAAAGGTCAGAGAAGGAGAAAACGCTTAGCAAGGCTAATTGACATGGTAACTGCTGCAATGGGCTCTTATATGTCAGGAAGTTTGAGGATAGTGCAGGATAGGACAAGGCTCAGGTCTTTTGTTCACGGGGTTGCTATGAGTCATACTTGATTCAGTGGCATGTAACGACAACAACAATCTTAGTGTTCTTTACTACATTTAGTGTTCTTGAAGGTATGCTATTTCAGAAGTGATTGGCCATTTCTTCCTCCTAGTCTACCTTACTTTAGATGCTCAGCTTTACTACAATATCTGACAGACAAGCATTTCTTCCAAAAGCTAATGAAGACCATTCCTAATTATACAGTTGCCCGGCCTCCCTCCTCTGAACATGCATCTTAATCGCTTCCTTCCTCCCAGCCCTGCCCGACCAATATCCCCCTCATTTCCTGGGCTCATTCTGCCCCTAAATTCCTCCCTACTGCCCTCACTAACTAACTTTCTACTCCCTGGTGATATTAGCACTCTGAACAGCAGGTACAGGACAGCAGCCAGGAGAGTATGGCAGGAGAAGGCTGATGCTTGGATGTGGCAGAGGCAGGGCAGCAGCTCCAGTTGACCTAGACTGTTACAAGAATGACTATATATATCATCACATAGCTATGAAATGAATAATACTAATGACTTCAAGAAGTTGACATATGATTTTAATGATCAGATCAGTCATTGTTATTTTCACCTCAAACCTCAGAATATTTTGTTAATTGATTTTTCACTATGTTTATAAATGCAAAATAGCCAATAATAGGTAAGAAAGGAGTATGTATAATATACTCTAAATATTAATTTCTTGTAAGTATTTAAGAAAGTTCCTCATTTTAGTTCACAATCACTAAATTATTTGAGGGAATAGAAAAAAAAAAAAAAGCAAAACCAAAAACTCATACATGTTACTGTCGCCGCACACTTTTAAATTGATGATCGTGATTCGAAACACATTTTCTTTTTCAATGATTACCATATGAAATTGAGCATCAGTTGTATGTTTGGAAGTGAAAATGAATTAAAATGTGCAAGATGGCTATAGCGGTCATTTGTGGGAGCGTGTTAAACAACGTGGCAAAGAATAATAATATGGACGTATCTATACTCACTTTATCATTGTATCTCTAGCCTTATTTCTCTCCCCAAGCTGGTGTTTTCCAGCTACTGATCCTTCTTCCCTATTCCCAACCTTTGCATTCCAGTCGCCCATTATTATCAATGCATCTTGATTGCATGTTTGATCAATTTCTGACTGCAAAAGTTGGTAGAAATCTTCTATTTCCTTCTCTTTAGCTCTAGTTGTTGGTGCATGTATTTGAATGATAGTGGTATTCACTGGACTTCCTTGTATGTGTATGGATATTATCTGGTCGCTCACCACATTGTATTTCAGGATAGATCTAGAAATGGCTTTTTAAATTATGAAACCAACCCCATTTTTTCTCACCTTTTCATCCCCGTCATAGTAAATCATATGATCATCTGATTAAAAATATCCCATGCTAAGCCATCTCATTTCACCAATACTTAGTACATCAATATTTATGCTCTCCATTTCTTTCTTAACAATGTCTAATTTTCCTACATTCATGATTCTAACTTTCCACGTGAGATAAATGAGGCTGCATATAAAATGATAGAGTTCTGCACATTCAATGATTTATTCATTGCAAATACCTTTTATAAGAAACATAAAAGCAGGCTATACACATGGATCTCACCTGATGGCATGCATAGGAATCAAATAGATTATATTTGTGGAAAGAATAAGTGGAGAAGCTCAATATCAACAGTGAATAACAGGCCCTGTGCTGTGTGGGACAGACAACCAATTACTCATATGCAAGTTCAAGCTGAAGTTGAGGAAAATTAAATCAAGTCCACGGGAACCAAAATTTGACCTTAAGTCTCTCCCATTCGAATTTTAAAACCATCTTAGGAACAGGTTTGAGGCCTTGAAGACCAATGAATGTAAACCAAATGAGCTCTGTGAGGATATCAAGAAAATCGTCCCTGAAGAATGCAAAAGATCACTACAAAGGCTGAAAAAGAAGAAAAGACCAAGATGGATGTTAGATGAGACTCTGAGTATTGCATTAGAGCGCCCAAAAGCCAAAGCCATAAGAAGAAATCAAGAAATCAAAGAGCTAAATAGAAAATTTCAAAAGGTAGCCCGGGATGACAAAGCAAGATACTATAATGAAATGTGCAGAGAGCTGGAGTCAGAAAATCAAAAGGGCCGAACTCGCTCAGCGTTTCTTAAGCTGAAGGAGCTGAAAAACAAATTCAAGCCATGGGTGGCAATACTTAAGGATACTTTGGGTAGAATGTTAAATGATCCAGGAAATATCAAGAGAAGATGGAAGGAGTACAGAGAGTCATGTATCAGAAGGAATTGGCTGTGACACAGAGGAATTTCATAAAATGACATATGAGCAAGAGTCTATGGTGATAAAGGAGGAGGTTCAAGTTGCCATGAAGGAATTGGCAAAAAACAAGGCTCCAGGAGTTGGTGGCATACCAATTGACATATTTCAACAAACAGACACTGTCCTGGATGTGCTCACTAAGTTGTGCCTGGAAATCTGGAGAACAGCTAGCTGGCCCACTAACTGGAAAAGATCGATATTTGTTCCCATTCCAAAGGTAGTTGACCCAACAGATGTGGAAATTATTGAACAATATCATTGATATCACATGCAAGCAAGATTCTGCTGAAAATTATCCAAAAATGTTTGGAACAATATATCAACAGAGAACTGTCAGATGTGCAGGCTGGATTTAGAAGAGGTCATGGTAGTAGGGACATTATAGGTATTGTTAGATGGATCTTGGCAGAAAGCAGAGAATACCAGAAGAATGTCTATCTGTGCTTCATTGACTATGCAAGGGCTTTTGACTGTGAGGATCACAACAAGCTGTGGCTGACTCTGAGAAGAATGGGAATCCAAGAACATTTGATTGTGCTAATGCAAAACCTATACTTGGACCAAGAGGCAGTCTTCAGAACAGAGCAAGGAGCCACTACATGGTTCGAAATCAAGAAGGGGATCTTTCAGGGATGTATTTTGTCTCCATACCTTTACAATGTGTATGCAGAACAGATCATCTGAGACGCTGGTCTGTATAAGGAGGAATGTGGCATCATGATCGGTGGAAGAATCATCAACAACCTGTGTTATGCAGATGACACAACCCTGCTTGCTGAAACTGAGGAGGACCTGAAGCGCTTGCTGCAGAAGGTTAAGGTCTACAGCCTCCTATATGGATTGAAGCTCAACATCAAGAAAACAATGATTCTCACCACTGGGCCATTTGGCAGTATCAGTATGGATTGTGTAGAGATTGAGATAACAGTTTTAGTTTATTTAGCTCTATAGTCAACACTCTTTGTGCCAGCAGCCACAAAATCAAGAGACAAATTGCATTGGGAAAGTCAGCTGTGAGGGACCTCTCAATAGTATTGAAAAGCAACAATGCCAGGCTGGAGACTAAGGTGTGCCTGATCTGGGCTATAGTCTTTGCAATCACGTGCTATGCATCAGAGAGTTGGACAGTGAATAGGGATGATAGAAAGAGAATTGAAGCCTTTGAGCTGTGGTGCTGGAGAAGAGTGTACTGCTAGGAAAACAAACATGTTTGTCCTGGAGAACGTGAAGTCGGAATGCTTCTTAGAGTCAAGGATGCTGAGCCTCCGTCTTACATACTCTGGGCATGTTTCAAGGAGGGACTGGTCCTTGGAGAGGGACATTATGTTTGGGAGAGTGGAGGGACAGTGCAGGAGAGGAAGACCTTCGATGAGATGGATCGATTCTGTAAGTGTAGTGGTGGGAATGAGTGTGTTTGAGATGGTGAGGTGGCACAGGATAGAACAGCATTTAGAGCTCTTGTACATAGAGTCGCTATGAGTCACAAACGACTTGATGGCACATAACAGCAACAATAACAAGAATCTATACTCACAGGAGGAAAGAATTTCCGTTTTTTCCCTGTGCGATTTACTATCTCTAAAAACCATCCAGAGAGTAAGCTATGAGTTGGTTCCTACTTGAAAGCACATAACAACAATGAATTCTGACGTGCATATATACATGTAATGTGTATCTCTAAGAGATAGAAGAATTTCTTTTGAATCCTCATTATTTATTCAAATAAAGTAATATAATTTCAACAATTTTCAGCTGAAATAATAGAAAATAACACATTTATATACTGCTGGTGTCTATTATTGATTTGGAACTGATTAATAGTTAACCCTCCAGATGGTTTTTAGATGCAGTTAATTGCCCAGGAGGAGATTGTCCATCATTCTTGCACAGAGCAGCTGGTGGATTTGAACCTTTTGCATTTAGAATTGCAGTTCAGCTTCTTACCTTTACAGACCAATAGGATTTCCTTCTTTTATACTAGCTTATGTTATGTTGTTGTTAGGTACTGTTGAGTTGAGTACAATTCATAGTGACCTGATGGACAACACATCTAAATTTTGTCCTGTCCTGTGCTATGCTCAGTATCTCTGATACATTTGAGCTCATTATTGCAGTTACTATGTCAATCCACCTTTCTTTCACTGTCTCTCAATCTTCGTAATCATTATGTCACTTTCCAAGGAATAGCTTCTGATAGCAACATACAGAACGTATGTGAGATAAAGTTTTATTTTATAAAAAGAAGCAAGGGCAGCATGGTGATAGCTAATCCTGATTTCTGCTAACTCCACGAAGAGTTAGCCATCAACAACATCCACAACAGAATAACCTAATAGCTTCAAGGTCACACTTGGGTTCCCACACTTCTACACCTACTCACCACTAATTAACCAACATTCCAGTATGCATTGCTGATGACTGCACATATTTCACATAATATATTTTACTCACAGTTATGGATTCTATATAGTGAAAGTTCAGGTTTAGTGAATAGCCAGGTTAACAGCAAGAACCAATTTCTTAATTATTATTAACTGCTTCTCAGTCAACAACAAAATACAGTCTGTTAATTATTCCAGATAGCCTCTCAATGAACAGCAAGAGAGCTCTGGTGCAGAAACACCTAGCTCCAAAAGACACATGCTGCTTTCTGTGCTTCTCCTTTTCCCCTGGTATTGAGGTTCATCTTAAGGGCTTTGGCCTTGACTTTGGCTGTGTAAGGAATGCATTGTCATTGTCTCTCCATAGTTTCATTAGCTTTCTCTTTTATGTTGCATCAGAGTTACTGATGGTATCGAAGATGCTGATCAGTGATGAATCATATGTCTACAGTAAAGTAACGAGATCACAGCCCCAGGGTGAGCTAAGGTACAGAGTAGAAAAATCATTTTCAATAAGTCCTAATACCACAGACCACATCCTGACTTTTCCAGCCATCGTCTCTCATATCAGAAGGATCTACCATACCCTTCACATCATCTGCCTTCATGAAAGTATAGTTCAGGCCTTATGCCTTAATCTTTACATTTTAAACAGAAAATTTTGAAGTAACCCATTCCTGTTAAACCAGTACTCTGAGGAAACAAGCATGTCTTTTTCAGAAGAATCTTTTTGTTTTCATCTGGAAATTTTAAGTATCTGCATCCATAAGTAAAATTCTAGGCCAGAGCAAGTCAACAAGTTACAGCCACCAACACTCGCTCATAGAAGTAAACATCTTCTCTTAATTTGTTGGTTTCTGGTCAGTTCATTCCTAGCCAACCATGGTTACTTCCAACCGGGCTTCATCCAGCTCAAGACTCTATACTTTTTTCTGAGTATCAGAGCGACTGGGCTCTTCGTCTTAGCCACACTAGAGCTAAGTCAACATGTAAGGAATCCTCAAGACTCCACAGAAACTTATCATCACTTATCCTTTCATCATGCTAGATCGACAGTGCTAAAGAACAAGTCCAAACTCCGAATGCCTCTTTACTTTTGAATACCTCCCACTTCCACTCCTGGAGAGATACATTTTTGGTCACCACCTTACCTCAGTTCAACAGCAAAATGTCTCTTTTTCTACTTGTTTTCTTTCAAATTGTGGTGGTGGTGGTGGTGGTGGTGGTGGTGGTTGTTAAGTGCCATCGAGTTGCAGGCAAATCATGGCGACCCTCTCCAGGTTCATAGGATTTCCAGAGGCCAGCTATTATGGAAGTGGATGACTCTTCTGCTTCCAACTTTCAAATGCTACTCTGCTCAAAGTATTAAGTTCTACTTAGCACTTAATTTTTCTCAGATCAAGCCTCTCATTCTCTAAAAATTCCACTTTCAACAAACATTCTTTTAGAAAAAATTTTTCCTTTTAGTGTATCAAAATTAAGCACTAGCTGAAGGCTGGCTTACATTCTTCCTTCAAATTACAATGTACCCCCATGTTTAAAAAACTGGAGTTTTTTTACTATATAACTTATTGTATGTAGTAGTGTAAATCAACAAACAATCATAATCATTTTTACAATATAGCTCAACATTAAATCAACAAAAAATCTTAGTAATTTCAAGAATATATCATTATTGTTGATGTTGTTAGGTGCCATCAACTAAAGTATGACTCACAGTGACCATATGAATAACTTATCTCAACCTTATCTTATCCTGTTCCATCCTGACACATTAAAGTCCACCACAGCAGTCACCAGGTCAATCCACTTGATCAAATGTCATCCTCTCCTTCGCTGACCTTCCACCCTTTTCATCATTGTGTTCTACAAGGAATAGAACCTTCTAGTAAACATGCCCAAAGTAAGTAAAGCAAAGCCTCATCATCCTTGCCTCCAAAGAGCCCATTGGCTGCACCCTCACCAAGACATATTTGTTCTTTTGGCAGTCCAGGGGATGTCCAATATTCTTCTCCAACACCATAATTCAAAGGCATTCATTCTTTGTCTGTCATCCTTATTCTTAGTCCAGCTCTCAGATGTATAGCAAGTGATCGGAAAGACTATGACCTGAATCAGATGCACCTTAGTCCTCAAACTGATATCATTTTTTCTCAATAATTTGGAAAGGTCTCTAACTGCAGACTTTACCAGTCCTGACTGCTGGTACCAAGAATGTTAATTGTTAACTTGATAGTTTCAATCTCTTCTCCATCCATCATGATGTGACCTATCAGTCCAGTGGTAAGTATCTTTGTTTTCTTCAAAATATGGCTAGGCAATCTATAAGGAAGGTGGCATTCCTTGATCTCAGCAACAAGTGCTTCAAGTCCTCCTCAGTTTCAGCAAGCAAAATTGTGTCTACACATGCAGGTTATTGATGAGTCTTCCTCTGATCCTGATGCCACATTCTTCTCCATAGATTCTACCTTCTCAAATAATTTGCTCTTCATACAGATTAAATAAGTATGGAGAGAGAATACAATCGACACAAACCCTTTTTAATTTTAAACCATATAGTGTTCCCTTGCTCTGTTTGTACAACAGTCTCCTGTCCCAGGTATAGGCTTCACAGAGGCACAATTAAGTGCTCTTGGATTCCTATTCCTTTCAGTGTCGGCCACAACTCATTATGATTCACACAGTCAAATGCTTCTGCATTGTCAATAAAGCACAAATAGACATCTTCTGGTATTCTTTCCTTTCAGCCAGGATACATCTGACGTGAGAAATGGTAAATCCTGCTTGAACTTCTAACAGTTCCCCAAACTAAAATATTAATTTTAGTAATATATCTTAATATTACTACATAAGGTAAGCATAAATAAAATAACAACATTAAGAAAATTAAAAAATTATTATATAAACCTTCAAATAAATTTTCAATTTTATGTTCATTCTCTACCTTTAAGTACTGTCCTTTACTACAGCCTAGTCATAGGTATATACCCTTAGGCCTCTGCTTTTGATTCCAGACCAAAATTGACATTTTTGGATTTTTTTTTCCACTTTGAAGCAAAAAATAACCACCATTTAGCTGTTCATCCAAAGCTCCAAGTTTACAAAACTATGTTTTTATTAATCTGGAAACATTTAAAAAAATCCCACCATATCTGACATCAACTGTAAAAGGAATAAGGACAATATGGAGATAACCACATCTGACTTCTACTAATTTTACTGAGGGAAGCTGTCCTCATCAAAAACATCCAGAGTACCAGACTAATAGATACAAAGTCAAACATGAGGCTGTTATGTTGTTGTTATGTGCCGTCGAGTTGCTTGCGACTCATAGTGACCCTATGTACAACAGCCCTAAAACCTGCTCTATCCTGTGCCAATCTCACTGCCTCTAACACACCCATCCCGATTACCCCAGTCACTGAATAAATCCACCTCATAGAGGGTCTTCCCCTTCTGTGCCGTCCCTCCACAATCCCAAGCATGATGTCCCTCTCCAAGGACCTCTCCCTCCTTACAATGTGTCCAAAGTATGTCAGACGAAGCCTCAGAATCCTTACCTCCAAGAAGCAGCCTGGTTTAACCCTCTTCAGGATGAATCTGTTTGATTTCTTGGTAGTCCAGGGTACATTCAATATTCTTCTCCAGCACCACAGATCAAAGGCATCAATTCTCCTTCAATCCTCCTTAGTCATTGTCCAACTCTCTGATGCATAACAAGTGATTGCAAAGACCATAGCCTGTGTTAGAGGGACGTTAATTTACAGAGTGACACCATTGCTCTTCAGTACCCTGGAGAGGTCCCTAACAGCAGACTTTCCCATCACAATATGTTGTGTTTTTTTTTTATTTCCTGGCTACTAGTGCCAAGAGTGCTGACCGTGGAGCCAAGCAGACTAAAGTTGTTAACAATCTCAGTCTCTTCACCATCCATCCTGATGCTGCCAATTGATCCAGTAGTGAGACTCTTTGTCTTCTTGACACTGACCTTCAGTCCATACTGAAGGCTGCAGTCCTTGACCCTCTGAAGCAAGCATTTTAGGTCTTCCTCAGTTTCAGCAAGCAGGGTTGTGTCATCTGCATAATGCACATTGTTAATAGATCTTCCACCAATTCTGATGCCACACTTCTCCTCATAGAGCCCAGTCGCCCGGATGATCTGTTCTGCGTACAGGTTGAAAAGGTATGGAGATAGGACACGTCCCTGGCGTATGCCTTTCCCAATTTTGAACCATGTACTGTTTTCTTGCTCTGTTCTGACGACTGCCTCTTGGTTCAAGTATAGGTTTCACGTTAGAACGATAAAGTGTTCTGGGATTCCCATTCTTCTCAGAGTCAGCCACAGCTTGTTGTGATCCACACAGTCAAAATTTGCATAGTCAATAAAACACAGATAGACATTCTTCTGGCATTCCCTGCTTTCAGCTAAGATCCATCTAACATCAGCTACAATATCCCTAGTACCACTACCCCTTCTAAACCCAGCCTGTACCACGACCCTTTCTAAACCTAGCCTGGATTTCTGGCTGTTCTCTGCTGATGTGCTGTTCCAGTCGTTTTTGGATAATATTCAGTAGAATATTGATTGTGTATGAAATCAATGATATCGTTCTGTAGTTTCCACACTCTGTCGGGTCACCCTTCTGCGGAATGGAAACAAATATAGATCTCTTCCAGTCAGTTGGCCAAGTGATTGTTCTCCAGATTTCTTGGCACAAATTGGTGAGCATATCCAGGGCAGCATCTGTAAGCTGAAATATGTCTATTGGTATACCACTTATTCCTGGGGCCTTGTTTTTTTGCCATTTTCTTCAAACCAGCTTGAACTTCTTCCTTCATCACCATAGGCTCTTGCTCATATGTGGTTTCATGAAATTCTTCTGTTTCTGCCAATTCCTTTTGATACAATGACTCAGTATATTATTTCTATCTTTTTTTAATACTGCCTGGATCATTTAATATTCTCCCTAAAGCATCCTTGATTATTACAACTCAAGGTTTAAATTTATTCTTCAGTTCCTTGAGATTAAGAAATGCTGAACCAGTTCAGCCCTTTTGATTTTCCGACTCCAGCTCCTTGCACATTCCGTTGTAATATTCTGCTATGTTGTCTGTGCTGCCCTTTGGAATCTTCTGTTCAGCTCTTTAGTATCTTGACTTCTTCCTTGTGCTTTGGCTTCTCTGTGATCCCGTGCAATATTCAGAGTTCCTTCTGACATCCATTTTGGTCTTTTCTTCCTCTTCTGTCTTTGTAATGACAGTCTGCACTCTTCCTGGATCATATATTTGACATCCTCCCACAACTCATCATGTCTTTCCTCATTAGTGTTCAAGGCCTCAAACCTGTTCCTGAGATGGTTCTGAAATTCAGGTGGGATGAAATCAAAGTCATATTTTGGTTCCAGTGGATTAGGTTTAATTTTCCTCAGCTTCAGCTTGAACTTGCATATGAGTAGCTGGTGGTCTGTTCAACAATCAGCTCCTGGCCTTGTTTTCACAGCTGATACTGAGCTTCTCCAGTGGTTTTATCTGCAGATATAATCGATCTGATTTCTATGCATACCATCAGGTGAAATCCATGTGTATAACCTGCGTTTATGTTTCTTATAAAACATATTTGCAATGAATAGGTCATTGATTATGCAAAATTCAATCATTCTATCTCCAGCTTCATTTCTCTCACCAAGTCCATGTTTTCCAACTACTGATTCTTCTTCTCTGTTCCCAACATGAGGCTACTGGTCACTAATTCCTGGGTTCTGTATTCATTGTAAATTTCTGCACAAATCTCACAAAATTTATTTTCACTTACAGTTGTAGAGTATATTAGGAAAACAGAGGGTGAAAGGGAAGGCAAAATATAGTACACAGTTAAAGTGCAGGTTTTGTGAATAAAAGTCCCAAACCAGGTCAGCAGGCAGGCCTAATTCCTTGATTATTTCAGACTGCTTCTCAGTATGTATTCTTAATGTTAAACCGGGTGGACACAACCCTGCTTGCTAAAACTGAGGAGGACCTGAAGAGCTTGCTGCAGAAGATCAAGGACTACAGCCTCCTATATGAACTGAAGCTCAACATCAAGAAAACAGAGATTCTAACCACTGGGTCAATTGGCAGCATCAGTATGGATGGTGAAGAGATTGAGATAGTTAACAGTTTTCGTTTACTTGGCTCCACAGTCAACACTCTTGGTAACAGCAGCCAGGAAATCAAGAGACGAATTGCATTGGGAAA
>NW_006399886.1:6415429-6417022 GCF_000299155.1 Elephantulus edwardii
ATCGATTCTGTGACTAGAGATGTGGGAATAATTGCATTTGAGATGGCTAGGTTGGCACAGGTTAGAAGAGCATATATAACTCTTCTATATAGGGTCACTATGAGTCGCAAGTGACTCGAAGGCACATAACAACAATAACACAACAAGTGTTCCCTTGCTCTGTTTGTACAACAGTCTCCTGTCCCAGGTCAACTGCAAGGAAAAGTTCCTCAATTAATCCAGTTAATTTCTCAGTGAACAGCAAGATACTTCTGATGCAGTAACATTTGATCCCAAAGGACACACATAGCTTTCTCAGGATCTTATTCTTTTCTTGTGTTGATGGGCTATGGATCTGACTGCATCTGTTTCCATCAGGTTAGGCCTTGTCAAGATTTTTCTACAACTTGCAACCATCGATGATATTGAAGATGCTGATCAACACTGACCCTTGTATACATAATGTAGGCAGGTTGAGGCCAGGTGGTGGTGGTGGTGGTAAGACATTTGATAGAAAGGCCCTTTTCATAAGTCCTAACTCAAAAGTAGTAAATAGAAGAAATACTTGCTTTACCATCAAACATTCAAGTTAAATAATAATTTTAAAAATATTTTCTTTTTTCCTAGAGGTGGAAATAAAAAGTTATCTCCAACTCTTCCAACTCTTCAAATTCATTACTTTATATAATCAGAACTGCAGGTGCAGTCACACTGTTGAGGGTTAAAATTTCTCTACTCTTTCTCATAACTAGTAGTTGTTTAATATGATTGGGAACTTTAGGCCTCATTTTTAACTACCACCAATTAAGGTAATTATATTGTACAGTTTAGTTATAATATGATGAATCATCCATTTCATTTTCATTTTTACTCTTGAAATGTTTGAGTTGTGTCCCTTTGTACTGTACAGATGTTTCTTCTTAGTTTCAGTTCAGTGGTGAATGAAGTGATTTAAGCAGTCCATCAAGCATTATGTTTCTGTCATATAGAGATATTGCTATACAGCAAATTATAAATTGTAGCTCTATATTTTCAAAATTTACAAGCCCTCTACATTTCTAAACCTTTGGGAAATATTACATTGAAAATAGATATATACACACACATACATACGTACACAGATATATATTTTTAGATGTATCTATTTCTCCATATAGAAAGTCCTGAAAACTTAGTGGTAAAGAGTTAACACTTCACACAGTTCAAATCTACTTACTACTTGGAAATAGAAAGACTATCATAATCCTTCTGTGTTATTTTCAGTCTTTAAAACCCACTGTAAGGTCAGGTATGACTCAGTTCTGACTCAACAACACAAAACAGCAACATATCTGTATGACTGGCTTCAAATATGTTCATAGAGTCACAATGAGTTTTATTCAACTTAAAGCTGTACTCAAATATATATACATACACACACATATATACACACATACACATACAAATATATATATAAATCATAGACATATATATAAACATGCATATAGGTGTACATATATACATATACATATGTACATATGTATGTTGTTGTTGTTATGTGCCGTCGAGTCGCCTGCGACTCATAGCGACCCTATGTACAACAGCCCTAAACTCCGCTCTGTCCTGTGCCAATCG
>NW_006399886.1:6417787-6418881 GCF_000299155.1 Elephantulus edwardii
GAGGCTTCGTCTAACTTACTTTGGACATGTAGTGAGGAGAGACCGGTCCTTGGAGAGGGACATCATGCTTGGGAGGGTGGAGGGACGGCACAGGACAGGAGAGGAAGTACATATGTATATACATATATATTTATAATGACATTTGCTAATTTTTGCATTCTGTTGGGCTAATGTATACACTCTGTCATGGCAAAAGTATAGATCTCTTCCACTCGCTAGTCCAGGTAGTTATCTTAACTTCTTGGCATATGTAGTGATCATGTCCAGGGCTGAATTTGTTGCCTGAAATACCTCAGTTGATATTTCATCAATTCCTAGGTCTTATTTTTTTGCTCGTGTATTTCGTGTCTTTTAGTACCGTTAGTTCTTATCATATGGAACTTCTTCACATAGTACCCCAATCAACTATTTTTGGTAGAGTGACTGTGAATTTCTTTCATTTTATTGACTACAAAAATGCACTTAACTGCTTAGATTAGTTCTAGATAATAATGGGAAGAAGACCAGAAACCTGTAAATACACACGCACAGAAATTGCTCTGACAATGCAAAGGGACTCTACCTATTTTAAAATAAAAATGTATATTAAGGTCGTAACTTTTCTCCATACCTATCATATGTATGCTGAGGGGGGGAAATCTGATAAGTTCGACTACATAAAGAATACAGTTTAGTTATTTTTGGTTTTGGGTTGTGGGTTTTTGTTTTTTTGGTTGGTTTTGTTTTTTGCAAATAAGACTCATTGATACTGGTGCTGTTAGGACTTTTTTGAGAATGGCTTTCTATCTATTTCCTTAGCCCTTCATTGAAGGCATGATCTCCAATTGCCTCAACTGCAAACATTTTCTTTTGGTATTTGGACATAACAAACTGTGGCTGACTCTGAGAAGAATGGGAATCCCAGAACACTTGATAGTGCTGATGCAAAACTTATACTTGAACCAAGAGGCAGTCATCAGAACAGAGCAAGGAAACACTGCATGGTTCAAAATTGGGAAGGGCGTACGCCAGGGGTGTGTCCTATCTCCATACCTTTTCAACCTGTATGCAGAACAGATCATCTGGGAGGCTGGGCTTTATGAGGAAAAATGTGG
>NW_006399886.1:6418981-6425577 GCF_000299155.1 Elephantulus edwardii
GTCCTGTCTCCATACCTTTTCAACCTGTATGCAGAAGAGATCATCCGGGAGGCTGGGCTCTACGAGGAGAAATGCGGCATCAAGCCTGGTGGAAGATCTATCAACAATCTGCGATATGCAGATGATACAACCCTGCTTGCTGCATCTGTGGAGGACCTGAAGTGCTTGCTGCAGAGGGTTAAGGACTGCAGCCTCCCATATGGATTGAGTCTCAATGTCAAGAAGACAACGATTCTCACCACTGGACCAATTGGCAGCATCAGGATGGATGGTGAAGATATTGAGATTGTTCACAGCTTTAGTCAACTTGGCTCCATAATCAACACTCTTGGCACTAGCAGCCAGGAAATTAAATGATGTATTGAGATGGGTTAGGGACCTCTCTAAAGTACTCAAGAGCAACGGTGTCTCTCTGGAGACTAAGGTGCATCTGATACAGGCCATAGTCTTTGCAATCATATGTTATGTGTCAGAGAGTTGGAAAATGACTAGGGAGGATAGAAGGAGAATTGATGCCTTTGATCTTTGTTGTTTGAGAAGAGTTTTGAGTGTACCATGGAGTGCTAAGGAATCAAACAGATTCATCCTGGAAAGGGTTAAACCGGGCTGCTCCTTGGAATCAAGGATTCTGAGGCTTCGTCTGACATACTTTGGTCATGTTGTAAGGAAGGACAGGCCCTTGGAGAGGGACATCATGCTTGAGAGGGTGGAGGAACAGCGCAGGAGGGAAAGGCCCTCTGGGAGGTGGATTCATTCAGTGACTAGGGTTATCAGGATGAGTGTGTCAGAGACAATGAGATTGGCACAGGACAGAACAGATTTTAAGGCTGTTGTACACAGGGTTGTTATGAGTTGCAAGTGACTCGATGGCACTAACAACAGCAACAACAACAACAACAACAACATTTGGACATCTCATGAAGAGATCAGTTACTAGGAAGTATATCATGTTTGACAAAATAAAATCTTCATGAATTAAAGGAAGATACTGGAAAAAAATACAACAAACTGATAAAATGATTTCAAAGATGGTTTCTTACATCGCTACTGTGGGGATGGAGCAAAACCTTGCACAGAGCTTCATTTGCAGGGTTCCTGTGAGTCAAAACTGATTTAATGGTAGTTAATTAAAGCACAACCTAAGCTTAAATGATGTGCTTCTCAGGTTTCTTTGTAGTAAAACTCCCAGATATTCTACAGGAGACTTGAGAGATATATCATTGCAAAGAGGACTGAGGATGGGGGAGAGGTAGGTTATTGTGCAGCAACAAATAAAGAAAAGCAACTGTGAACTGCAGGAGAGGTAAGAGAGGGTGAGAGAGTAAAATATGCACTAATGAATAAATGAATTAATGAAAGAAATAAAATCCAACTTCTCTGTAATTGTCAAAATCACAGCTAAAATAAAATTTTGTTTTAAAAAAGAGTAACAATTTTGTTATAGAGCATGCCTTATCTTAAGACAAATTCCATTTCTGAAGTTTAAGGTCATCATGACCCTCTACACAAGCAAACAAAGTTTTTTTGATAACATGCCATGCTTACAATCATTGCTTTGTTATATTTGTTTATTCTCATTTTGATTTATGCCATAATATATAATTTGTTGTTTTTGTTGTTATGTGTCATTGAGTTGACTGTGACAATTGCCCTACATACAATAGCTCTGAAACCTGCCCTGTCCTGAGAAGGTCCGACTGATTAAGATACACCTACTCCTATTTTCCCAGGTACTGTATCAATCCATCTCATCCAGTGTCTACCTATCTTCTGTTGTCTCTCCATTCTTCTGAGCATGACGTTCTTCTCCAAGGATCTGTCCCTCCTGGCCACCTGTCCACAGTATATGAGATGGATCTTCAAAATCCTAGCCTCTAGGGAGAAACTTGATTTCACTCTCTCCAAGACAGACCTATTTGTTTTCTTGGCAGTCAATGGTATGTTCAAGACTCTTTTCCAGCACTACAACTCAAACTGTTCGATCTCTCTTCTGTCATCCTTACTCATTGTCCATCTCTCTGATGCATAGCAAATAATTATGACGATTGTGGCCTGGATTACTCACACCTTAGTCTGTAGACTGACATAGTTTCTTTTCAGTACTCTGGAGAGATCCTTGACAGTAGATTTTTTTTCAGTGTAATTCATCTTTTGATTTCTTGACTGCTGAGGAATACAATATAATGTATTCCTCTTTGTGGAGCTTTTGGTAAGAAACTGCTTTGTAATCCTGAAGGCATGTGGTCCAAATCATCAGCTGTTCCACAGGAAGAAGGATGTACAATCTCCTCCTATGTGATTAACTGCTCTTGAAAACCCTCTCGCATGTCCTTTATAGGTTTATTCTGACTCACACTTCATGAAAACAACACAATTCCTTATAGTGGTTTTGAAGAACTCTTGGCTCTCTTGCAGTCTAATGGCCTAGTCCTAAAATGTTGTGCTTACCTGCCTCTAAAAACCTGTTGGAGGGTCAGAGATGAGTTAATTACTGGCAGCTCAAGCCTATCAGGTGTTCTGGGGGAGAAAGGTGAACCAGTCTGCTTCTTTAAAACTGTATAGCCTTGGAAGCTATGAGACAGGCTTACTCCACAGAATTTGCTAGATAAGATAGACTTGACATGATTGCAGTGACTTTGTATAGTGTTAACTAGTATTTCATATTTTTAAATTTTAGTTGTATTCTATTTTTAAATTTTCTTTTAAAATGAAAGTAAATACTTTTATGTACTGTTGTTATCTACTGGTGGGTTTTCAAAGGCAGTTATTTGCACGAGAAGAGATTGTCCGTCATTTTACCATGGAGAAGCTGGTGGATTTAAACTGTGTGCCTTTGGGATTAAAGCACAGCTTCTTGACACTAGGACACCAGAGCTCCCTTTATATACTTCTTCATACTCAATATATTACTTACAGTTTTATACTATATAGTTTCAAAGTTTTTCTAATGTTTATGAAGATATTTATTGGTAAAATATTTTATTCACAATTCATTTTAGTAGTTTTGTTACTGGATTTTCTACAAACTAGAGAATTAAGCTTTTCCTGTATTTTATTTATGTAGTTTTTCACTTGTTGAATATTGATGCAATATGATAATAAAGCTTGAATTGATTATGCATTCAGATTTATTCAAGAATGAAGTTTAATTAGATTAAATAGTTTTTCCTGAACTATTGAGATTATCAGGTGGCCTTTCATGTTTAGTTATTTTGAATACATTTTTTTCTTTTTATATGATTTCTTTGTAGCTGTAGAGTTTTTGTTTTGGTTTTCTCTTCATGTAAGTATGAAATACAAATTTACATATGAAACATAAGAAAACAATTATAATCATTTCCAAATTAATTATACTTTTATAAAGACCAAAACAAATGACACCATAATCTCCAGGCCTCTCAACAATGTGCCAGAATTTACAGACACAGAAGACAGAAAAGGAGAAGGAAAAAGAGGGAAAAAAGAGGAGACAAAAGGAAAACTTTTTAAGACAATTTAAATACTTAAAATTTTACTTTTAATTTTGTAAAAACATCAAAAGTATGTGAAAAACAATTGACTGAAATTTCAATTGGTGGAGTTTTGTTTTTGTTGTTTAGTTTTGTTTTGTTTTCAGTCATTTTATCCAATTCAGTTCAAACTAAATATTTTTTAATCGTTTTCACGTGAACAATCTCAGTGTTTCCTTTAACTTCATACTAAGAACTAAGCTTAAGTTAAGAATGAAGAGAATGCTGGCAATTTCTAAATAATTGGCTGATTTTACCTAGTTTCCTTTTCTTCTTTACCTCATTTTCCTTTTCTTCTTGACCTCATTGGTCTATTTACCCTAAAAATGGGGCTTCCCAGGCAGGAAGACATAGTAAATGGCTACCTGTCTGAAGAAATGGACAGCCACTTTTCATAAAGTCTCTTATATGCATTACAACAGACTCCAACCTACTCACTCTGCTTTTATTTTACATCTTACATACATTTTTCCAAGACCGATCCACAGTCAGAAATGAGACAATTAATAAGCACTAAAAAAACCCCAAACAACCCAAAACAATTTTCTATCATCACCAGATCTATGCAAATTTGGAGGTAAAAGCAAATTTCAAGAATGTAGAATATATATTTGGTTTGGATGAAGAAGAATGGCCAGTATCCCCAGTGCTGTTTGTGTTATTTCTCACTCTGCTGTTGGTAGAGACATTAACAGCAGATAACAGATGATGGGAAACAGGGCAGCAAAACAGGCCAGGTGGAGTCAATCCAGTCTTTGCCCTATTAGTAGGCTGGTAACTGGCAACTCTAAAAGGAAGCAAATATGTATGTTTATCACAATCTGTGGGTATAGGGAAACAAACAGGACTGATCCTGGCAGCCTATCTGTAATCTGAAAATGGCATATGCTAATGCTCTTTAGCTAGCTTACATATGACAGATGTCTTTTAACCAGGTCACACAAGCAAAACATGAAATACAACATTCTCTCTGTCAACAAGAATTTTTGCTACAGAATTTTAAATTCGCAGTTTAATTTTTGGTAAGTTTTTTTGTACAGCATTTATACATGCTATTGTTGATTTTATCAATGCTTTAAAACAATTATTTTATGTGATAAAATTATTTCACTGAACTTTTCAAATAATTTTTGTTTTGTAAATTCTAATATTTGTTGTCATTACATTTAAATATGTTCTGCTAGCCTGCTATCCTTCTTTTCTTTTATTTGCTTTTCTCTTGTTTTCTATTTTCATTCTAGGGAGTTGGTCTACTAACCCAAAGTTAACATATCTCTGCCAGTTCAGATTCACCAACTCCCCTGGAAAAACATGGGTAATCTCCTTCCTAAGGATATATAGACTTGGAAATTCAGTGGAGGTTCAGCTACAAGTTAATTCTGAGTTTTGGGGTTGTTGTTTTATTCTTTCTTTTCCTTTATAAATGTAGTATCTTCTTGATCTTGTTACATAACAGGCATATATTTAAGGCTAAAAGCTGTAAAATCTTTGTCTTAAAAAAACATTTCCAAGTCTTTGCTATCAACAAAAGAATGGATAGAGAAGCTGTGGTATATTCACACAATGGAGCACTACGTTACATTGAAAAGCAAGGAACTCATGCATATTATTAAAAGTGGGTGACCTTGGAGGACATTATACTGAGTGAAATATCTCAGTCACGAAAGGACAAATACTGCATAGTGCCACTGTTGTAGAACAGGACTGACATCAGGGTGTGGGTGAGACAGAAAAATTGGATAAATTATGTATACTGCATTAAAACAGATGAGGGAGAAAACTGTTTAAAAGCGATGTATGATTGGGTATTATGGTTATGACAAGAGTCCAGAATAAAGGTTGCATAGTGGAGTGAGCTGGGGATGGTGGGGATTGTATACCAGTGAAAGAATTTTTCTTTTATTTTTCAAAGAGAAGAGAGAACTGGGAAAGGGGGGTGGAGGAAGGGTGCAAAGGGAGAAAAATGCAACAATGAATGAATGGAAATCCAAAATCTCTCTAAACGTTCATTAAAATTAATAAAATTTAAAAAAAAACTTTTTTAAAAAACCTTAAAATATGTCAAAAGTCAGACAACAAGATAGTTAAAATACAGTGTGATAAAATGTTTGCTAAGGGAACCTGAAGATTCTTTTCAAGTACTTAACAGGAGAACCAATTTTATATGTGGAAAAAGTTATCTGGAAAAGATTACTTTTTAGGGTGAAAGTTATTTTAATGTTGCATTGAAATTAGGGAATTTAGCGTTATCCTACTTGAGTTCAAGGTCCATTTCCACCATTCACTATTTAAATTGATATAATTACTATTAACTTAGTACATAAACTGAGAAAATGAATTCCCCCCATACCTCAGTTTGTAGGGAACTCTAGTAGCATAGTCCATCAGTAGTCAAATATCTAACACAAATGTCACATGTCTCTGTAAGTTTGAATCAATCAGTGATTTTTCTGGAGAAAGATAGGCAATTTCTCCCTACTTGGTCTACAGTCATGGGAACCCAACAAAGGGTCACATAGGAGTTGATTCTAACTTGACAACAATGAGAGAGAGAGATATGTAAGTTTAATTAGCTGAAAACTGAGACTATTAGTGGTACATATTTTATATACTTGTAGGGATTAATTATAATTAGTGTTTTTATGTGCAATCAAGTTAAGTCCAACTCATAGTGATTCTATATACAACAAAGCAATACTCTACCCCAAACTGAGCCATCTTCAATATCTGTGTTTAAGCCCATTTCAGATGTCACTGCCTCTGTTCCATCTCATAGAGGATCTTCCTCTCCTTCCCTGCACTATCCCAGGCACAATGTTCTTTTCTAAAGTAGGCCCTATGTGTTAAATACGGAATTTAGTCTCCTGTTAAATGTCCCCATTGTTACTATGTTGTTGTTGTTGTTATGTGCCGTCCAGTCCTTTCCGACTCATAGCGACCCTATGCACAACAGCCCTAAACCCTAATCTATCCTGCGCCAACCTCACCACCTCTGACACACCCATCCTGATTACCCCAGTCACCTAATCAATCTATCTCAAAGAGGGTCTTCCCGCCTGCGTTGTCCCTCAACCCTCCCAAGCATGA
>NW_006399886.1:6428410-6437226 GCF_000299155.1 Elephantulus edwardii
CCAGAGCCTTGACCCACTTACTTCCCAGCTCCCCCTTCCACCAGGATAACCCTTCGCATCTGGATAATTAGGCTTATGATGCTAAAAAATATTTCTAAACTTTACCTTTTGCTGTTAGGGAACGCTGGAGATACAATCCACATGGAATTGTATTATAAAGACAAATATAATTCTTCTCTGGCAATTTAATTCCAGTGGAGATTGATGAGCAATTGTCTTGTCCCATTTCATGGTGAATCTTTTGGTTGTTCAATGATAATAAATTTGGTTTAGAAGTTTTGTTGTTGTTGTTGGTTTGGGGTTTTTCAAACTGCTGGGACATGAATTTCAGAAAGTTACAAAAAGCCAAGTGACGGACAAAGGTAGTGAAAAAGTGTAATTTATGCACTGCATTTAAAATTCAATAGCAAATTTACTTATTATTACTCAAAATCAGAATGCAGAGTTTTGCTCTTAGATATATAGCTCTTAAGAACTCTGAAACATACATATAAAAAGTCTATATTATAAAGCAAAGTTGTCAGTTTAAACACTTAGGTGTGGCTGGCATAAACCATGGTATTTTAAACTGCTTTAGATATATATGAAATTTGGACAAACAAGTCTTTAAAGAAGTACAACCAGCATACTGCTCTTTACCAAACAAGAATGACAGGACTTTGTCAAACATAATCTGGGATGTTATCAGCAGGAGCTAATTCAAGAGAAGTACATCATGTTTGCAAAGGTAAATAATTGTAGAAGGAGAAAGAAGACCCTCAATTAAATGGATTTATAAAGTGACTGCAATGATTTTCTTAAGCACAACAGAATTTGCAAGGATGACATAGGATTGAGCAAGGTTTCATTCTGTTGTGCATAGGATCTCTTTGAGTAGGTGCTCACATAATGCCATGCTAATACCCATGATAGCAGGAGTCAAGAAATCAAAAAACATGTTTGAATTGGGGGAATCTTCTGTCAATGACCTCTTGAAAACGTTAAAAGAAAGTATATCAGTCACAGGACTAAGAGGGATATGATGTAAGCCATGGTATTTTCAGTTGCTTCCTGTGCATCTGAAAGCTGGACAATGAGTAAGAAAGACCAAAGATCTATGTCCTTTAATAGGGTGTTGGAGAAGAGTATTGAATATATCATAAATTCGAAGAAGAAAAATGTTTGTCTTAGAGGATGTAGAACCAAGATTCTCCTTAGTGACAAAGATGGTGAAACTTCATCTCAGTATTTTGTGTGTGTTGTCAGTTTTTGTTCTGTGTCATTGAATCACCTGTGACACATGGTGACTCTATGTACAAAAGCTCTGAATCCTGCTCTATCCTGAGCCAGTCTCACTAGGATAATTTTTTTTTCCAAAACAGCATTATGCTGGGGAAGGTAGAGATTTAGAAAATGAGAATAAAATGCTCAATGAGTTGCATTAACACAATGATTACAATGATGGGTTTGAATTTTATTGAAATATTGAAGATTGGACAAAATAAAATAAGATTTCAATCTTTTGATCATAAAGTTGCTAGGAATCATAGTTGACTCAGTGACACCTATGAAAAATAACTATAGATAGCCCGAATGTCCAACCACAAGCGAATGAGGTTTAATGTCTATCTTATTTGTCTCCTTGTCATGATTTTCCCTTAGGCTTCTATGTTATACTTTTGTTAAGATAAGACTAGCAAATGTATGGTGAGTATAGAATAATTCTAAAATCATACTTATGAAAAAATCACCAATGTGAATATTGTAGGCCTCATTGGAACTTAGAATATTTTATTGTATTTGAAAGCACAAGGATACTACAGACTTTTATTTGTCAGATTATATGAAAATGCAATTGAGCATTCAAGTAGAACTTTAATACAATTTCAATACCTTTTAGTGAAGAAGCTCACCCTGCTCTTTCAATTTAATGAAAAGAAATGAACAGAAGAATAACAAAAATTGATTTCTGCTTTCAAAACTCTAATTATTGCTTAAGATAAGAAATAAACCTTGGCCTTTTAAGATTTTGAAGGTCAGGTTACTGATTGTTTACTTGGAGATAAAAAAAAAAACACAACAACTTTGTAGGTCTGTTTCTTAGTTAGGGAACTCTGGTGACCTAGTAATAAGGTATTATACCATTAGCCCAAAAGCAGGTGGTTTGAATCTACAAGCTGTTTTGTGGGTAAAACATGACTTACTATATACAGTTTCTGAAACCAGCTAGAGGTCAGCTATGAATTGGTTTTAACTATATGGCAATGGGAGGGAGAGTCTGTCTAAACTATGAAGTGCTGCTGTTAAAAAAAAAATTCCAATGAAAGTCTTTAACAAACAGAAATTTGTCCTAGAATGCTAAATGTCTAAATTCAAGACATCATTTCTTAGGGAAAGCTTAAATTCTCTGTTCAAGGAAAGTCGTTATCTCTTTTCAATGTCTGTGAACTTGGTGTCCCTTGGAAATCTCCATGTGACTTGGCCTTAATCTTTCCCTGGATCTAGGAAGTTTATAGAATGAATACCCTGAATCTAAAGACATGCTTTATTATCAACTTTTCTTTTTTGGTTTTATCAATTTCTCTCTGACATATATTTTGTGCTTAATCTCTACTATATTTTAAAAGAAATTAATTTGAGACATAACTTAATATTTTCCATTGAATCCTATCTGTACTGTACATTGAAACATTAACATAAATATAAATGCCTCTTTTTTGTCTTTTTATTACAAAAGAATTTAGAATTTACAACATATAGAATAATTGCATACAACCATAAAATTCAGGGTAATTACATAATATTGAAAATCATGACCTACCTAAAAATGACAGAAATTTTAAGTAATCTATAATAGTATGACAATGAGAAATAATGACAAGCACACATTTTTTCAGATAAAAGTAATTCTAATCCTATGAATGTTACATAGTGCAAAATAAAATGTCTATAGTGACAAAACATTTGATTTCTATTTTATATCATTTTGTTAATATATTCAAAGGTTCTATTGTAATCTTGTGAGCATAAACTAGATAGAACAAGACAGATGACTAGATTGAAATGTTCAAGCTACTATGACTATTAATCATCATATATTAGTTTGCATATCTTCTTATGTTAGTTGATGGTGAAGAAAATATTTTAAAGTTTACGCTAGCAAACAGTATTTTGACTAAAAGACAAAATTAAGGAAGCATAAGAAATGTAACCCTGGTTGTACAAACAATCAAGCACTTGGGAGCTACCCCAAAATGTAGCAGTTTGAACTCAGATAAGAGTTCCAGAAGAGAAAGATTTAATAAATCTGTTCCATAAATATTTTAACAATAAAACTTTCTGGACAATTCCAGTTTGTTACATGGATTTTTTGTGAATTGGACCAACTTGATGACAAATAACAAATCCTCTATATCATTAACCATTCTTAACATCCACAGTTAAGGAACAAGGTCACACACACACACACACACACACACACACACAATTTATTTTATAACTTTTTTGGCTAAAATACCAATAATATTATTATCAATAACTATTAATAAATTATTGTACTTAGATTTATCTTCAAAACGGGTATGTTTGTTGTTGTTGTTGTTCAATTCTTATAGCCTTTTTACTCCTGGGAAGCAAGAACAGTCTATTCTGCTCAAAGTCTTATAAAGTTCTAGATCCAACAAAGACATGGATGTCATTGAAAAAAATACCTCTTGCTTATTATAGCTCTACAACATTCCTCTTCAGCATGTATGTGTTGATAAGTCCAGAGAAGTCTTGTTGCTTACATGAAGCAATGTAACTTTCACTAAAATCAGTAAGAGTATTGTAGAATAAGCAATACTGTAAGAATTCTAGGACAGATGTTTATAAGTGTACCACTACCTTCCTGTGAAGCCTGAGAAAGTCTCTTGAAAATGTGACCTCTAGTTACACTTCAAAAGAAAACTTCTAGTTATACTTCAAAAGAAATAAAAGATCTATATGTAAAAGCAATTATTAATTATTTATAATTTATCAACTCCACACCTTCCTTCCATCCATTTTTTAATAATTTTCAAAAGTATTTTACTTACTTGTGATATTAATGATATTGTTAGATAATTTCCAAATTTTTTTAATTACCTATTTTTTGAATGAATATGAATATATATATAGATCTATTCATTTTGTTGGCATAGGCTAGTGACCACATCCAGGGATGTATCTGTGTCTCAAAACACCTCAATTGTCATTCCATCAATTCATGGGGTCTTATTTTTGCCAATGCCTTCAGTACACCTTGATTACCTTCCTTGTCTCCCACTGGTTCTTGATCATATGCTACATCTTCAAATGGTTCAATGGCAACCGATTACTTTTAGTACAGCAAATCTGTATATTCATTTTATCTTCTTTTTATGCTCCTTTAATCATTTGATATTTTGGACATAGAATCCTTCAGTATTGCAACTCATATTTCAGTATTGCACATCAAAAGTGGCATTTGGAAAATGTACGGCAAAAGAATTTTTTAAAGGGCTAAAGAACAAGGATTTTGGTTTCGAGATTTAGGTGTTATTGTTCTAAACCATGGTATTTTCAATTGCTTCTTATGTATTTGAAAGTTGGACAATTAATAAGGATGATTGTTGAATAATCAATGTCAATGTGGTGAACATACTGGATATTCTATGAACTGCCCAAAGTGCAAATAAATTTGTTGTGAAACAGATGTAACCAGGATGTCTCTTAGAATCAAGGATGATTAAATGTCATCACAAAGACTTTGCACATGCTTTCAAAAAGGGGAAAAGTGCTGGGGAAGGTAGCAGGTCAGTAAAAGAGTGCAAGACCCTCAATAAAATGAACTGACATAGTGACAGTATCAATGAACTCAAATATGGTAGAGGTTAGGAAGAAGGCTCAAACAGATTAAGGCAAGGTTCCAATCTGTTGTTCATAGGGTTACTATCAGTTTTAGTCAAGCAGATATTGATAATAACAACATCTTCATTGGCTTCTGTTTTTTAAATTTGTAAGTCAGTTAGGCGAGGTTAAAAGGTCACATTCTTTTCTCAAACAATAGCCTAATACTGTTCAGCAGAATTGAAATAGATTATAAACATTTGAGAGGTAATTGTAAGTCCTCCATTGTTGGAATTATTAAAATGTACATAATATTTTGTGTCCATGTTGTGGTTTATTGAGTTATACTGTTTGATTTATAATATACATAGATACCGGAAATGTGAAGATAAATATGGTATTGTTGTTGTTGTGTACCATAAAGTCAGAACTGACCCATAGCTGACCCTCCAGTGGGTTTTCAGAGGCAGTTAATCACATGGGAGAAGACTGACAATCCTTTTTCTGTGGAGCAGCTGGTGGCCTTGAACCATAGGCCTTCGGATTTACAGCACAGCTTCTTGTCTCTAGGCCACCAGAGCTCCCTGAAATATAGCATAGCCTTTGATTTTAGTTTACAGCCTAACAGAGAGAAATTTAGTGAATGGTTACAGCAGAATACAATTACATGCTTTAAGACTGATATATGCCATAGATGTTAAAATTGCACAAAGACATCTAATTAAGTCGAGAGAGGCAGCCATAAAATCCAACCATAATGAATAACATTTCAATTGTTACATAAAGTTTAAGAAAATATAAGCCAGATAAAATATACCTCAGAGAGTGATGAAAAGGCTGATGTTGATTTTATGGATTATAAGAGCCTGGGTGGCACAGTAGATTAAGTAATGCATTGTTAACTTCATTTTTGCAATTTAAACACACCAGGAGTTCCTTGGAACAAAAATGAAGCTGCTTCTTCCTATTAAGATTTACAGTTTCTGAAATCTGATAAAGGTCACCAGAAGTTCAAAACCATTTGCAATAAATTATGTCCACTGTGGCCATCATATGGTAGGAAACTGAGATAAACTACAGAGGCTGACAACTACCTGGGAGGAGAATTTGGATTACCTGCCTTTTGTTTGGCAGAACTACAACTCCTTCCCACTATTTCACAGAGCTCCCTTTGGTTTGTTGTTTGTTTGTTTGTTTGTTTGTTTGTTTTCAGGGGTGGTTTAGACATTTCAAGCTAATGTACTAAGAAAATTATGAAAGTTTGTGAATATTATATTAATATATGATTGCTATCAAAGAGATGCCACAGGAGACTCGATGGCACGTAACAACAACCTCCAAGAGATAACAGACAGTCAATAAAAGATTTTAAGAAACTAAGAAGAAAATAAAATTTCTGTTTCAGGGAAAAAAATCATATTATCTAGAGAATGTATTAAAACAGAAAAAAGTAGTCTTTACATATGTCTTTCCTCCTATACTTAAATTTTTACTGCAATAAAAAACAAAATATAATCCAGAATCATTAAATCTATAATACTATAGGAAAAAATGAAACTTCGGGAGCTCTGGTGGCCTAGTGGCAAGAAGCTGCACTGTAATCCCAGAGGTACGCGCTTAGAATCCACCAGATGCTCTGCTGGAGAAGGAGGGGCAATCTCCTCCTGTACCAGTCAGATGTGATTTGACGGTACCTAAGAAATAATAAAGTAAAATTTAAAAGAAAATAAAAAAAAGAAAGAAACATACTTCTGGAGCTCTATGATTTTGAAAGATTTCTGAAAGACAGAAGGTTACTGAGAATAGTCTATGGAGAAATTAAGCTGCACAAATTTACAAAAGACTCTGAATGCAGTTAACCTTGGAGATGCTCCAGTATTATGGTAAAACTACAGGACAAAATAAGGAAAACCTTTGATCACATGTTGTTTTGTTGTTGTTGTTGTGTGCTATCAAGTCTGAATGGACTCAGAGTTTATCCTCCATTAGGTTAGCAGAGACAATAAATCACATGGAGGAAATTGCCCATCATTCTCCCATAGTACTGCTTGTAGATGCAAACTGGTCCTTTGGGAATTGCAGCATGGCTTAGTAGCACCAGGCCACTAGAGCTCCTTTTAATCACATATAAAAACTACTAATGCAGCGAAACATAAAAGCTTTTTCTTGTTTCTCGTTGTCTCTGGAGCTAGTGAAAATGTTAATATTTTTACTCACATTAACACTGAGTGAGAATTAAAATTCAGACATTAAGAATTAAAATTCAGACATTACCTGAGTGCTGGCACTCAGGACACATGACTTTTAGCACACAATGTTTTCCACTTTTATTATTTTTTTAATTTATTTTATTTTTAATGCAGTAATCATACATTTGTTGTGGTGGTAGTTGTTTTTGTATTGTTGAGTAGAAACTGACTTCAGAATTGCAGTGCAGTTTCTCACCACTAGATCACCAGACCTGCCTTTAAAACCAAAGAAAAATTGAAAGAAATCCTCAAACTCATAAAAATTGTGCCCAATATTTGACACAGAGCAAAACCAAATTTAAAAAACAAAATCAAAAACAAAACACCAAATGGGAAAAGTAAAATAGCTGAAGAACATGTTTTTAAATAAATTCAAAATATAATTATTAGCCTTGTATCTTCCAACCTATCAAACACAAATCATAAAGCGTCCGTACCTAATAAAAAATAAACTATTATTCAGCTTTTGCATTGAAAATAGATTTTTTAAAAGTCCAGAGGGATTTTGAAACTTGAAACACAGTTTTAGAAAGAAAGAAGTGGCTTACCTCACCATGCTAAACACAGAAGATGTAGAGAACTTTTTAACCATCCAGTTGACATGTGAAATATATCTTAAAGATATCACATTGAAATGTGACTTCAGAAAAAGGATTCTTCAGCTTAGGGTAAAACTAGCTCAGTGCCCCAGAAACATATATTGTTACTAGCATACCGATTAAATGGGTAGTGAGAAAGGATATTACCTTGACCCACATTCTTTTCCTGATTTTTAACCATGCAGTGCTATCTTGTTCTGTTTGAACAACTGCTTATTGGTCTATGTATACATTTTACATGAGCACAATTAAGTGTTCGAGAATTCCACTCTTCTCTATGTTATCAAAAATTGCCTTTGCATAGAAAATCAAACAAGTAAACGTCTCTAATTTTAGCCCAAATCCATCGAATATCATCAACAATGATATCCCCCATGTCACAACCTCTTCTAAATTCAACTTAAATGTTTGGCAGTTCTCTGTTGATGTACTTGTTCCAGTTATTTTAAAATAATCTTGCATAATAATTTTAACATTCAGTTGGATCACTAGTTTTAGGGAATGTTAATAGATTGTATTATATTTTGTAAACTGTTTCTGTGTCAATATTTTTTGGCACAGTAACTGTGAATTCCTTCATCTACTTTTGATGCTTCCTATAGCATTAATTATTTTGCCATAGAATCCTTCAATTGTACAATTTGAAGGCCTCTAAATATATATTATATGTATTCATTTTAATAATATTATTAAGTGCTATAATTAATTCATTTTAATTTGTAAAAACCCACAAAACAACTAGAAAACCATTTAAACTATTGTCTTTACATCATTTTAAGCTATACTTCTTAATACATAATTCCACATATTATATACCACCCAAATAAATTGAATGAAAGTATGACAAAAGGATTAAAACTTTTATCATATACAACCAGTGTTATGCAGATGATGCAATTTTGCTGGCTGAATGAGAGGAGGATATGAAACTCTTCAGAAGATCAAGCACTATAGCCATTAATATAGATTGCATCTCAACATCAAGAAAACAAATGTCCTCACCACAGGACCATCATTCAACATTATGTTAGAGAAAAGATTGAAGCTGCCACTGATTTCAGTTTGCTTGGATGAACAATCAACACTCTTGTCACTTGTTGTTGTTTGTTGTTTAATGCCATAGAGTCGTAGACGACTCATA
>NW_006399886.1:6438361-6444413 GCF_000299155.1 Elephantulus edwardii
AACAACAACAACAACAACAACAACATTCTCAATCACCTGCTATGGATCAGATAACTGGACAATAAATAAAGATGACAGATGATGAATTGATGCCTTTGAGTTGTGGTGGTAAAGAAGAGTACTGAAAGTATGGCTCAAATGTCAAAGATTTTGAAGCTTCATCTGTCATACTTTGGACATGTAGCTAAGTGAGGCTGTTTCTTAGAAATAGACATCATGCTTGGAAGACTTGAACATCAGGGAAAGAGAGGAGAATTACCAATGAAATGAATTGATAATGTGACCTCAGCAATAGGCTCTAGTGTTTCAGAGATGATAAGAATGGGACACTATAAGGAAAGGTTCAGACTGTTTTTTCATAAGGCTGTTACGAGTAGCATTTACGTCCATAGCACCTAAAAACAGCAAAAATCATATATGCTATGAGATGATGCCCAATAAATGACACAAAACAACAGCAATTATATATACAGAAATGCAAATTTGTAGTTTGTATATCTTGACTAGCTAGTGTTCTGTAAGCTTTGATATATTGAGTGGGAAAAGACATGCAGCAATTTTGGTTCATGGTGCTATAGGATCTCCTGAAAATGTTTATTACCCACAGCTACAAGTAGAACATTAAGCACATTCTTCCTCAAAATGGCTCTATATTTTTACTCAAATATTTCTAGATTTTGTCTTCAGAACATGCTCTCTCATTTCTTCTTGAGTTCCATGGGCCCTTATCTAAATTCTACATATCAAAGATTTTGACTCTTCCATACTCATTTGCTTATATTGTCCCACCCCTGGGTGATTTACTTGCTGCTGCTTATTTTGTAGTTTGTATATGTAAATACTTTCCTTGTTGTTAGTTTTTTCTTCTGGGTAGAGTTATTTGTCAGATTGCTGTTCTGAGGTGAATTACATATTCACCTAGAAGCTACCAAACAGGATCATCTATGGTGAATAAATATCAGTGGAGCTTCCAGACTAAGAAGGACTGAGAAGCAGAATGAACCATCTACTTGTAAAATAGAAAACTCTTTAACCTAATGAATAATAAAGGGACATTGTTAGATATAGTACTGGGAATATAGCACTTTAGATTGAAAGACATCTCAAAGTGAGTAGAAATAGTAACATCCACTAATAAGTGGAATACATAATGTACGAAATAATTAAAAAAACCATAAAAGTTAAACGTAAAATGGAAAATATAATGATCAACAACCAAAGCATTGATGAACTGAGATGGAATCAATCAATCAGCCAATCCTATGATTTATTAAGCTGTTGTTGTTGTTATGTGCCGTCGAGTCGTTTGCGACTCATAGCGACCCTATGTACAACAGCCCTAAACCCTGCTCTATCCTGTGCCAATCTCATTGCCTCTGACACACCCATCCCGATTACCCCAGTCACTGAATCAATCCACCTCATAGAGGGTCTTCCCCTCCTGCGCTGTCCCTCCACTCTGCCCAGCCTGATGTCCCTCTCCAAAGACCTGTCTCTCCTTACAACATGAGGATGAAAAATACTTGGTGATTGGTATTGAACTCATAGACAAAAAGAAATTTGAAGATCTACCTTTAATTACAATGATGGGTGTGATAGGAGGCTATCTATACGCATACAAAGAAGACAAGTTATTATAAGTACTATTCTAACATATGTACCAATCATTAAAGGCAATGATGAAGAAATGAAGGATTTCTACCAACTTTTGAAGTCTGAAATGACTCAAACTTTCAATTAAGATGCATTGTAATAATTAATGATAGGAATGCAAAAGTTGAAAAGAGAAAGTACTTGTGAAATATGGACATGGTAGCAGAAATGAGTCCGGAAATAAATAATTTTATACAATGAATAATTTATGCATTGAAAATAACTTTTTAAAAATCATAAATGTTGGCTATGCATATAGCCCATACTTAATGTATTTGTCAGAAATCAGATTGACTGCTTCTGCAGAAAGAGTCGATGGAGAAATTCCATATCGACAGTCATTTCTGATCTTAGTAACAGAAATGCTTCAGATTTAAACTGTATTCAAAGATAGTTTTTAATAGCTGTGAACTTCAGAAGAGAATTACCTTCTTCTATTTTCTAAAGTGTTTCTAGTTACATTTCAATTAGTCATTTTTAGGTTACTAGATGAACTCTCCAGCATTTGTCCCTTCCAAAGACTCCTGGTTTATTAAAATACCTGAATAAATTTTTTTCCTCTAATCGAATAAACAACTTGATTGGTTCATATCATGTAAGAGGTTGCTATTTTTCAAATGTCCATTAAAGAATTTAAGTCCCATGTAGCACAAGGTACAGTGCCTTTATATTATTTTTATAATACACCCCAAATTTCTTTTCCCCACAGGTGGTATTGAACAGAAACTTTCCTTCTGTCCTCAGTCCCAGCTCCTTCACTATCCTGGTATTGGTGTCCTTACTATTTACCATCCTGCCATGCTTATCTGTGATTTATAATCACTATATCTGTTGCCAATATTATGTATGTACATAATTATAAGGCACTTACATTTTATCAAAACTTTTAACTCAAAATTCAATTAATCAGTACTATTTTTACTAATTACAAAATTTACAGCTACTTGTTATTACTTGCAACATTTTAACATGACATTACTTGTTACTCTGTGGTGGTGGGATATCCTCAGACTGACTGCAACTCATAGAGACTCTTGGAACACTAGATAGAAACATTGCCCTGTTTTATGCTATCCTAATGATCTGTCATGTTAAAATTCATTGTTATATTTACTGTGTCAATTCATTTCATTGCATTGAGGGTCTAGTTCTCCTTTGCTGACTCCTTACCTTTTCAAGGGTGATATTTTTTTACAAGTACTGGTGTTTTCTGTAAACATACAACCTTCCAAGAATCATTTCCTTCTCCAAGGATTGGTTCCTTCCTTGCAACATATCCAAAGTACATCAGATGAAGCTTTAGAATCCTTGTCTCCAAAGAGCAGCCTTGTTTAAACCTCTCTAGGATGAACCTGTTTGTTTTCCTAGCAGTCCATGATATAGTCAATACTCTTCTCCAACACCACAGCTCAAAGGCATCAATTATCCTATCCTCTCTAGTCATTGTCCAGTTCTCTGATGCATAGCAAGTGATCTCAGAGGGGCATAGTTTAACTCACACTTAGATTTATAAGAACCAAACATAGAAAATGAGCCAATACATAAATATACACAGCAAGGTATTTGAATATAAAGCAGTATTATGTCTTGCATTAATAAAGTCAGGTGGCCTTTGTCTGTTGATTCAAATCCATGAGCAACATTGAGAGGGGAAAATGGACAACCTGTTCCTGTAATTTTTCGTGCTTTCTCACTGGAGGGGGTCAGCTGTGAGTAGTTTCCCACTTGATGGCAGTGAGTGAGAGTGAGTAATTTCAGGTAGCGTAATTATGACACAAATAACAACAACAACATAGTGAGAACTTTGTTGGCTTAGTCAATAGAAAGTTATGTTACCAAACCAAAGGTGGGTGATTTTAATCTGTGGCCCTCAGGACAGTTTTGATGGTTTTGGGCCAAACATTCTTCTAAGTGGTATAGCACTGGTCTGTCCATTTGCTATACAGGGATAACTTGTGATTGCTGTGATGCTAAACATTGTGACACTGATGTGTCAAATGCGATAATGGGTATTCATGGTGGACAGTGTTTGGTGGAGCTGCCTGATTAAAACAAGCTTGGAACTAAGAGTGGCATCTACTTCTGAAATAGTTTTCCTCTAGAAACTCTATGAACGTGGAGAAATTATGAAAGTTATACAAGTGTCCAGGTCTTTTGTTCATAGAGTCGCTAGGAGTCAGCTATGACTTGACTGTACCGAACAACAACACAATTATGGCACATTGAATATTCAAAATAAAATAATCATGATATCACAAATAAATCACATAAAATATTTTAGTCACTAGAATTTCATTCATTTTGATAATGTGAGTAATTTTTCCCACATTTTTCAATATTAAAGATCAGTTTTTACCTTAGTTTTGCTTTGATTTAATCTGATAACATTTTTTACTCTATCTATCATAAATCAAACCCTTTGATATGTCCAGATTTTAATCACTACACATGATAGCAAGTTCCAGGAGATCTGGTAGAATTCATATTCCATTAGGCTTTTTAAATATGTATTTATTACTTGAACTATAGTGCTGGGTCTAGTGTATAATATGATAGGATCTGCATCCAATAATGATTCTTTCCCCACCCTCCACTTTAAATAGTATTAACAAATTATTAGTTGGGGGGGGGGGCAAGCACCATCAAATAAAGTCCAAATAAAACAGAGAACATTGATATTTAGAATCAAATTCAAACAAATGTGTTTTAGGTGTTCCTTGAATTAAATTTATTTAAAGAAATGAACAACTTTCACAATTTCTTTAAATATATTTTTTATGGTTTTCAAATGGATTAATTTAGGTACTTCTAGAAGACACACTTATTTTTGAGACCTCTAGGGTGCCATTTGGTAATCACTGCTGTAATACATTAAATGATAACTGTATCATTATAGTGCTAACATATCTGTTGTATTAACAATGAATGTTTAAACTACTAAAGCTAAATATAGCCTTAGGTATGTCAAACAAGAGAGTAATGATGGACAAAGACTTATAAAACTCTAAGAGACAAACTTGACTCAGACAAGGCATGTTGTGAACTCTATACGGATATGATTACAAAGATTTCACTTCATGATAACTGAAGAGTTTAAGATTCTCTGTTTCCTCTATTCTCTACCCTAAACAATTAATAGTGTGGTATATACTATCAAAGAGGCCTCTGGTGGACTACTGGAACTGTACTCCCAAGCCAATGATGTGTGGTTATACTAGTTTATCCATGAAAGAAGGATGAGTAACTTCTTCCTGAGAAATTCACCAACATTTCAGCCTCTGAAAACTCACAGCACAGGAAGGTCAGCTATGAGTCAGTTCTGACTCGAAGTCACATGACAACCACATAAACAACAGAAACATTATCAACAAAATTATACTCTCAGGTAGTCTACAGAGTGGCTTTATATATTGTATTGTTTTCTCTTTAAAATCCAATGTATCTTAAGATTTGCTTTCTTTTTGTCTAATCAAAAGATATTTTGCTGATTTGATGTATAAGTTGTCTAAATTATCTAGTACTGCTAAAGCAGAGATTCCAAAAGTAAATAGTTTTAACAAACAAATATATATGCTGACAATTTCAGAGACTGGAAGTCCAAATTCAAGGTGTCAGCATAAGGGAAGGCTTACTCCCTTTCTTTTTTGTGGGAGAAAAAGTCCTTGCTTCCTTCTGCATCTGTACACCAGGTATGTCTTATTCTTCCCATCTGGGCATTTTTTTTTTTCTTTTGGTGGCAGCAGTTGGATTGTCTGGGATTCTTGATGTAAAGGAACTTCCTCTTGTAGAGACACAAGTTCAAAAGAACACACTTCTACTCCTGATGATTCTTCCTTAGTGGCACTGAGGAATTTCCCTCACCTTCAGCTCTCTTTCGTCACCTATTACCTCTAGCGAGACAAAAGCTACTACAGGCCATATTCTAAGGGAAATGTCTTTACCTTCTCCCAATAGTTTTGTTATGAATTGAGGCATTTTACAAATGTTTGGTTTATGAAATCATGGGGAACATTACAGAGATTATTTTTATCATTATATGTATGTATTTTGGAAAGACACAATTTAATCCATACCTTGATATGTTCTTATTCTCAGTAGAGATCAATGAAAGGTCAAATTTTAACACCATCACCCTAGTCTCACGACCATCTCTAAATATAATTAAGGTTGTCCATTTATTGCTAATATTTTCAGAGAATTTATATCATTAAATTAATAGTACTTACATTAATGCAAAGGAAAAAAGCATCATATATGCATACATAATTTAGTATGCATGTATTATTGATGTGTACAGTGAATCAGTTAATAAAAGTGTACAAAATACTTTATAAACTTATCTCTGTTAGTACATACCTCTCCTTCTCAATTTTATTTTAGGAAAAATGTTTTCTGGATA
>NW_006399886.1:6445168-6471723 GCF_000299155.1 Elephantulus edwardii
AGGATTCTGGGGCTTCGTCTGACATACTTTGGACATGTTGTAAGGAAAGACAGGTCTTTGGAGAGGGACATCATGCTGGGTAGGGTGGCGGGACAGCGCAGGAGGGGAAGACCCTCTATGAGGTGGATGGATTCAGTGACTGGGGTAATCCGGATGGGTGTGTCAGAGGCAGTGAGATTGGCACAGGATAGAGCAGGGTTTAGGGCTGTTGTACATTGGGTCAGTATGAGTCGCAAACGACTCGACGGCACATAACAACAACAACAACAAACCATAGTCTTATACAAATGTAATGAATATTTGATTATAGATTCCAACAAAATCAAATAGTTAATGACTTCAATTATTTTTCTCCTTTTGTTATGACATTGCTTGCACATTCGTTTAGTTAGGAGAAGTTTATTTCCTTTATGTTGATATGCAATCCATATCAATAGCTATATAACCATTGGTATTCTTCTTTAAGTTATTCAAGTTCTCCTTTACTTGAGCAAACACTGCTGTGTCATCTGTATAGTATGAGGTGTTGATGATTTTTAAAAAAATCCCGATTCCACATTCTCCTTTATATAGACGAGTTTCTTAGATTATTTACTGAGCATACATGTAGAGTAGTTACATAGTTACAGTGAAAGGATACAACTCCGACAAATACATTTTCTGACTTTACGCCATGCAGTATTTATTTGTTCTATTGGGGTTTTTATCAATTATGTATTGCATGAACATAAAAAATTGTTTTGGAATTCCCTTTCTTCTCATTGCTATCTATGATTTATTATGAACCACATAGTTTAACTACTTTTTATAGATAAGAGACAAAAAACAACTGTGTAATATTCCCTGATTTCAGCAATTATCTAACATAATCTCTTATTCCAAGTTATCTTCTGAATCCAGCTTGTTCTTCTGGCAGTTTCCTGTCAATGTACTTGTCTCACGATATTTTAAATCATCCTTAGTAATATTTTACTTGACTAAGAAAAGGAGTGCATCAGGGATGCGTCCTGTCTGTATGTATACCTTTTCAATCTGTATGCAGAATAGATCATTTGCGAAGCTGAGATTTACATGGAAGAATATGGCATCAGGATTGTAAGAAGACACATCAACAACCTGCATTTTGCAAATGACACAATCTTGCCTTTTGAAACTGAGGAGAACCTGAAGCATCTGTTGCAGAGGGTCAAGGACTCTAGTTTGCAATATGGATTAAAGTTCAACATTTAAAAAACCCCCAAGATTCTAACCATTGGGCCAATTGACAGCACAATGATAGATGAAGAAGAGATAGTAATTGTTTCAGCTTGCTTGGTTCCATAATCAATACTCTTGGCATCAGCAGTCAGGAAGTCAAAAGACAAATAGCATTAGAAAAATCTGCTGTCAGGAACCTCTCCAGAGTGCTGAAGAGCTGGATGTCAGTCTCAAGACTAAGGTATATCTGATCCAGGCCATGCATTTCACAATTACTTGCTATGCATCAAGTTTCTGGACAATGACCAAGGATGACAAGAGAAGAATTGATGACTTTTTGAGTTTTAGTACTGTAGAAGAGTTTTGACCATACCATAGACTGTCAAGAGGACTAACAGGTTGGTCCTGTAGAGGTTAAAACCAAGTTGCTCTTTGGCCATGTAGCCAGGAAGGGCTAGTCTTTGGAGAAGGACATCATGCTTGGAAGGTGGAGGGACAGAAGAGTAATACTCTGGGTGAAATGGACTGACACAATAACTGAGGTAATAATGAGGGTTAAATGTGTCAAATACAGTGAGATTGGCTTAGCATAAAGCAGGACTTAGAACTATTGTGTATAGGGTTGCTATGAATTGTAAGCACTGTGACAACACATAACAATGACAATAACAACATGATATTAATAATATTGCTCAAAAATTTCTGAACTCTGTTGGGCTATCTTTTTCTCCACATGGGAAAAAGTTTGGAATTATCATGTTTGCAAATAATACTGAACATCCCATAGATTCACTAAAGAGCAAACAAATTTGGTTCTCAACAGTGCTCCCTGGAAACATAGGTAGTGAAACATATACTGAACATATTTTCAGAAGATATCAGTCCTTGAAAAAGAACATACTTAAAAAAAATAGGTCAGGGAAATATAGAAAGACCCTCAAAAAAGAAGAACTAGAACAAATGATTTGAGCAAGGTGAATATAGTGAAAATGAGGAACGATTGAACTAGATTTCAATCTGTTGTTCATAGGATTATTATAAATTGTGATTAATCTGGTCATACCTAATAGCAACAACAAAGCACGCTTGCAAGAAACTGGCAGTAATTCAAACTCTAGCTTATTAATTTAGCCATATTCAGTTGTTTAATAAGTTACACATGTAGACTAACATTCTTTTTTAATTATCGTTTAAATAAGATCATCAGACTTTATTGTAATTTCTTTGTTGTGATATCATTATACATGATGATATTTCATTCATATACATATACTCTTCTTGTTGTTGTGTACCGTCAAGTTGGAACTGGCCCATAGCTGACTCACCTTTGAGTTTTCAAGAGGCAGTTAATAGCCCAGGAAGAGATTGCCCATCCTTCTCCTGTGGAGTAGCTAGTCATCTCAAACCATGTGCCTTTGAGATTATAGTGCAGCTTCTTGCCACTAGGCCATCAAAGCTAGCTTATCACACTCAAAATGAATGGAATTAACTCAATGGAATTAAATTGCTATTTTTTATAAAAAGGAGATAAGGAAATGATTATTGGATAATCAATTGAGGGATACGCTACAGATTTTATTGTTCTTCTTGCATCTTTTTAAATATTATCTATAGTGATTTAAAACATTTTTTCCTGTGGATAGTTTACAGTCATATATAGACACTGGTATGAGATAGATATAAAGATATAGAATAGCAAAATACTACACATTGTAATGCTGTTTATGGTTCCACCAAGTCAGTTTCTTGCCTTTGTACAGAATAGAGAGTTTCTCTATATAGAAACAACTCCATATATGACTATGCGTGTTGTATTTCAACCCTTTCTTGAAACCACTATGCCAATCCCCATTTGGATGGTCTTCATTTTCAGAGACTTATGGATTTACCAAATATGATGTCCTTCTGCAAAAATTTGGCCTTCCTAGAAATTTGTCCAGAGCACATAAGATGAAGTCTCAATATTCTCACTTCTAAGAATGGTAGAGGAACAGTGCAGGAGAAGAACACCCTGGATGAGATGGATTGACACAGTATCTGTGGTAATGGGGGTAGGTGCTTTTGAAAAAATTTGAACATGCTGTGGACTGCCAACAGAACAAACAACTCTATCCTAGAAACAGTCAAGTTAAGATGCATCTTGGAGGCAAAGAAGATGAAGATCTATCTCACATACTCAAAACATGATATCAGAAGAGGACAGTCTTTGAAGAAGGGTCAATGCAAGAGATGAAGACCATCAAAAAGACAGACTGACAATAATTATAGTAATTAGATCAAGTGTATTCGAGATTGTAAGATTGGCACAGAAAAGGATATGAACCATAATTCATAGAATCACTATAAGTCATAGTCTACTTGATGGTACAAAACATCAAAAACAACATCTTAGAATGAGAATCCTCGGTCATGTTACATTTATACTTTTTAGAAGCAGTAATCAGAACAGAGCAAGTCAACACAGCATGGTTCAAAATCAGGAATGATGTCTTCCAGGAATGTATTCTTTCTCCAAACCTTTTCAATCTGTATGCAGAACAGATCGTCTGGGATGGGAGCGGTATGAGGAGGAATGTGGCATCAGGTTTAGAGAAAGATTCATCAATAATCTTCATTATAAAGATGACACAACCCTTCTTGCTGAAACTGAGAAGGACCTGAAGCACTTGCTGCAAAAGGTCAAGGACTGCAGCCTTGAATATGTTTTAAGGCTCAACATCAAGAAAACAAAGATTCTCACTACTGGACTAATTGGCAGCATCATTATGGATGATGAAGAGATTGAAATTGTTAACAGTTACAGTTTGCTTGGCTCCACAATCAACACTCTCGGTACCAGCAGCCAGGAAGTCAAGAGATGAATTACACTGGGAAAGTCAGCTGTCAGGAACCTCTCCAGAGTACTGAAGAGCAATGATGTCAGGCTGGGAACTAAGGTGCATGTGATCTGGGCCATTGTCTTTGCAATTACGTGCTATGTGATAGAGAGCTAGATAGTGACTAAGGATGACCAAAACATAATTGATGCTTTTGAATTGTGGTGCTGGAGAAAAGTGTTAAATATACCATGGACTCCTAGGAGAACAAACAGGTTCATCCTGGACAGGGTGAAGTTGGTCTGCTCCTTGGAGGCTAGGATTCTGAAGCTTCGTCTGACAAACTTTGGGCATATTGCAAGGAGGGACCAGTTCTTGGTGAGGGACATCATGTTTGGAAAGTTGGAGGGACGGCACAGGAGAGGAAGACCCTTGATGAGATGGATCAAATCAGTGATTGGGGTAATGGGAGTAGGTGTGTCAAAGACAGTGACGTTGGCACAAGATAGAGCAGGGTTTAGAGCTCTTGTACATAGAGTTGCTATGAGTTACTAGTGACTCGATGGCACATAACAACAACACATGAATGAAGAAGATATCTGCTGATATAGTTCATAGGAAGCTGTATTGATAATCCAAAGGCCTCACCTCTCTGGTAGATGGAGTCTATCAGTGGCTCCTCAGGAGAAAGATTTGCAGCGTCTCCCAAAAAGTTTGTATCTTCAGAAACCTGCTGTAAAGGCAACTATAAATTGATTCCAACTTAACAGCAATGTGTATCAATTATATTGAAGCATGTAACCAAATCTTAATATAACTGAAATTTTTAATGTTGTTTAAGGTAGGAAAATTCAGAATCATGATCTTACCAAGAAAAAAATAAAAATGTGTCTACACAAAGACTCAGTCTCAAGTATTTGTACTATCTCTTTCATAATATCGAACAGATTGCAAAAGTAGATAATTGAGATCCTGTCAAACTAGAATGAAGTCTGAAACAAGATCACATACTTTAACATTCAATTTAAATGCTATTACAGAAAAAATAAAATTACTGTAACAGAGAGCCAGTCTACAGTTGACTGAATTTGAGGATGGAAATGTCTAACAGTGAATGAACAAAAGGAATTTTTTTAAGAGCGGAACTAGTTATTTACCTTGATTATAGCATTGTTTTATCTGACTATAAACATCTGTCTGATTCAGTATCCACCTGAGTGAAGTGAGTTTGGTTTTGTTAAATGTCTCAAAATACACCTAGAAATATCATTTTAATATTTGAAAAATTATGCTTTAGAAAAGTTGACTTTTTAAAAACTGTTAGTAAAATATAGTTAACAATAATGCCAACATATATATAGGAATTTTATTTTTTACAAAAAGAAAACAACTAATCAAAGTAATGAGAGGGACAAGAACTTAACCCAAAGAACTTAACCAAGAACTTAACCAAAAAAAATGTTTTCTAAAATAAATCAGTTTGTGGTTATGTGTGTAGTATTAAAGTTTTATTGTTCAACATGGCTTTCCTAGATTTAATTAGCTTTTTACTTTGTGATGAAGTATTTAAGGATATAAGATTAGAGTGGGATACAATCCCCATGCTACTTCTTTTTTGTTAGTAGATGTCTTGAGTCAAGTATGACTGATAGTGATGATGTGAACAGCAGATATGATTCCTGTCCTATCCTTGTGTCATCCTGATCATCTTTGATAGAGTTGAACCCATCATTGCAGTCACCAGGTCATCTTGTGGGAGTATTCCTCCCTTTTATGATCCTCCAGCTTTTGAATTATGATATCCCTTCTCAAGGAATAGCTTCTCCTAGCAACATGTCTAAAGTATTAAAACAAAGCCTCACCATCATTGCCTCCAAAATGCACACTGCCTGTACTATTTCCAAGATCTATCTGTTTGTTCTTTTGGCAGTCCATGAGATATTCAGTACTCTTCTCCAACATCATATCTCAAAGATACTCATTCTCTTGTTGTTCTTACTCACTGTCCATCTCTCCAATGCATAACAAGGAATAGAGAGGAACATGGCATGAGTCAGGTACACCTTTGTCAGACCTATATAAAGCCTTATGGAAGATCAATATAGTCTTTGGGGATGCTTGCATTCATAAGTAACAGTACACAGGTGCCCTGAAGCTGACAATCTATAGGATCCTGGCCCATCTTTCCACAATCTTTGCAGCACAAACCTGTAAATGATATAGAGGAGAGGGGGAACTAAATGAAAGAAGAATAGTTGATGTCAGAAATCATGGAGTACATTTGGGACACTGTTGACTTCACCCTTTAGTAATTAGTGTGCTACTAATCTTAGAAAACAGACTGTAGTTCAAACTCCTTGTAATATGTGTCTTGGAACAAAAAAAGTGTATGAAAGAGAATGAGAAATGGGTAATATGGGTAGGTGTGTCAGGGACAGTAATATTGGCGCAGGATAGAGCAGGGTTTAGACCTGTTGTACATAGGGACACTATGAATCACAGGTGACTCAACAACACATAATAACAACAACAAACAACAGGGATGTATATAGACATAACTCCTGAAAAAACTGGTTGTTTGGATGCATATAGAATGAAAAGGAAAGAGGGAAACTTACAGTTCCTTGGTTTCTGGTATCAATAGCAAATAAAAGGGGAAAAAGAATGTAGGCATTAAGGTGGTTGATGTCAACACTCAATCAAGTCCTTCAAAGACACAGTCATAATCCTTAACACCTGGGTCTCCCTCAAAAGAAAAAAACAAAAAAAAACAAAGCAAACAAACAAGCAAAAACAAAACAAAACATGAAGAAAAACTGGAAATATGCCTCTGACCTGCAGTTACCAAAAAAATAATCTGAGAGGCAGATAAGCAGGATCAATTAGCTATTGTAACCAGGAGATATGGCATAGAATAAGTGCATACATTAGTAGATTATTATCTGCAACTTCTTGAGAAAGCATTTCTAAAATGGATTGTAGAAGTGACAAATAGAAGGAATGAATCTGTGATTCTAATATTTGTAGAATTGTCGAGTATGTGTGGATTAATGCAAGACTCACAACTCTCTAAAGAACAGTCATAAATGATAGTGTAAGATTCAGTTACATAACATTATTTTAGAAGTATAATTAGCTTGACAGATTGATAAAACCAGTGATTATATTTGCTTACTCTTTGAAGGCAAACGGTTCATTTTCCCTTCTAAATGACAAATGTAATATTTTAGAGGAAATAGTTGAACATCTTTATGTGAAAATCATGTGGAATGACTTTATGGTGCTGAGGATATTCATCCAATGAATGTGCCCCTTCCAAGGGCCGTGGCAGACACAGAAATTGTGGGAACTCCCCAACAAGGGAACTTCACATAACATTGCTACTAGAGAACAAGGCAACATTTCAAGAAGGAAACTGTGTGAAATATATTGACATGACTTCTCATTATGGGCTTTAGAAATATAACGAACATCAGTGTAATTTGTAGACAAATGAGAGGATACTATGGGGAAAAGATTTAGTTGAGCAGGGTGGAGCTTTTCAGATGGTTGTTGAGAAATGGGATAAATATAGTAAACATTGGTGGAATTCTGACAGTTTATAAGGTTGTACTACAGGAGCTTAAGTGGGGCAATGGATGCGCCCTCTATTCCCCAACATCAAGAAGGCCTAAAGAATTCCATTTTATTCATTCCAATCATTTTTTTCCTCACTCCTTTTTTAATTTAAATAACTTTTTTAAATTTTATACTGGTTTACTACAAAGTTCATATACATTGCTTTTCGCATCAGATCTTTACTATTTCTTTTTCCCACCCTTCTCTCCACCCACCCAATCCCCCTGCCCATCCTCACTCCTTTGCTCCTACCCTCCCCACCTTGAATCTTCATACATGTTCTACAATAATGGTTTTATACAGTATTTGTCCTTATGGACTGAGTTCATTCGCTTAGGATAATGTTCCCCAGTCCCTTCCAAGTTAGGTAATTATTTACAACATTGTTGTTCCTGCATGCTGTGTAGTTCTAATGCAATTATCATAGTTTATTCTAACATCTACTTTAGCTTTTTCTTTTTCTTTGTCTTTATAATTACGTTTTATATTGATAGGTGACTCTCCAGTATATTTTTAGAGACCTTAAGTTGCACAGGGGGAGATTATTCCTCTTTCTCCCACAAAGCAACTAATAGATTTGATCAACATGTATATGGGTTGGCAACACAAATCTTTAAAAGCCCACTAGACACCCAGAACTAAATTAAGCCTTCTTTCATGATGTACAGTACAACTCTGCAAGCCATTATAAAATGTCATAAAATATACGTATTTATGAGAGAAGATTGTCCATCTTTCCCCTGAAGAGTTGCTGCTGAATTGAAAATGTCATTCTGTGGGTTGTTGTTATTGTTTTTGTTAAGTGTTGTAGAGTTTTAGGCAACCCATAATGACCCTATGAATGAACCCATAACGACCCTATGAATGAAAGTCTTGAACACAAAACTTTCATCTTTTCTCCAAGTTCCTAGTGTCTGGAGGCAAGCTTTTATTTTTTAATTTATTTTATTTTATTTTTGTTGAAGTGGATGCCTCTCCTGCTTCCAAGATTATTTTATTTAGGAGATCCACAGAAAACCAGGCCCGAGGGCCACAGGCCTAAGTACAGAAAAGCCTTTTTAAATATGAGGCCAAATCCAATCAGTTCACATCCTATTTTGAGTAAGAGCTACACCCTAATGTCAATCCCAAACCAGAAAACACACCTTCATAGAATCCAGCTGCTCCACTCATCTCCCCAGCCTAGAAATAGCCCCAGACTGGTGGCCAAAATCCTTTTTAAATATGAGGTCAAATCAAAATTAGAAAAACTGGGGCCAATTCAACAAACACTAAAGTTTTTAAGGAGTTAGTAATTGTCACTGTACATGTAAACTTGCGGAAAAACTGGCAATAAATCATTAATTTAATGTAATTATCTGAGTGAAAGAGGACAATGGACAACCAGAAGCAATCTAAAGAGAAACTACTATCATTAATTACATTCTCTGTTTTAAAACAAACTTACTTTAATGCTACTGAGTAGGTACTGTCTCATAGCTGATCTTGCAGTGCATTTTAAGAGGCCATAAATTGCATAGGAAGAGATTTTATATCTTTATCCCTCAGAGTACTTGATGGATTCAAAATACTTATTTTTGGATTAGCAGCACAACTCATGATCTAAGAGGCCACCAGAATTCTGACAGGGAAACAAAGGGAGAATAGAAATTACCAATATTGGTTTCTTTGTTTTCTTTCTGGTTCTATGCTTTATGAACTTATCATTGATGAGTTAAGTAAGCTCAATTATTGACTATTACTAACTGCATAAGTGAATTATCACCTTTTACTTCAATGCTTACAGTAGTTATCAACAATTGTGCTGCAGCTCTGATGTCCTAAATATTCAGAGGACTGATTCACAGTAAGACTTTCTTGCAAAAGGAATAAAAAAAAGATTCAAAATAAGTTTAAAAATTTTTGGATAAAAATAGCTTTTCATAAACTGAATAAATTAAAGCAGGAAAAAGTAGAATGTGATGCTTATCAGTGATAAATAATTATGATTCTATTTAAAATGAAAATATATAGCAAAATGTAAGTATGTAACAAATGCTTCATCATAAGAGAAATTAATTGTTTAGCTCAGCTAAAAGATAAACATAACAAAAATATATTATGGTCCAAAGTTTAAGTACACCTTAATAAAATGTGTCATTAGTTTGATTGATTAACTAATGTAACATAATTCCTAATAGTATATCATTAAGCAAATTTATGAATTTCTGATATGAGTACCAAGTGTTAAAAATGTTATTTAAGGCAACATCTTAGAAGGCAAAGAGTCTGTAAATATTTTAGACAAATTTTTGCAGTTCTGTACCAAAGACTTTGTAACCTAATTTGTATTTGGAGTTGCAACACGATGTGCATGTATGTTTTAGTTCTCCTTGCTCACCTCTGGCCAAGTCAACTGCAAATATTCAATCACCCTGGAGAGTGGATCCTCTGTAATAAATCTTCATTGGACAAGTGGATCACCAAAAATAAATCATCTGTAGGCGAGTGAAACAACTTTGCTCAAACATCCATGGAAAAGGAGCTCATCCATCATAAATCAAAGATAGATAAGTGGATCAGCCTTGATTTACTACCTCAATCCATGACTATGGCTTTGCCTTATCTAAAATATAACTTGCTTTTGCAAAAAGTAGGTGGTTTAGAAAGCTACAAATGAAATTACTTTCCTACTTTTTTCTTTAAAAGTCTATTATCCAGGGCAGTAACACAACTGAGTAAAATAAGTTGTTAAATATGATTCAGTTACATTCATTTAGCAATGTAATAGAATGTAAAGATAGCTTTGAAATTATCTGAAAATCAGGACATTCATTATTAATATAACTTTGTAATTACGTTTTATTCAACTATAAAATTAAAGTGATAATAACCATCTTTATGGATATTTAGAGGAATTAATGAAATTGCCGATAAACATGAATTTACACTGTTCACTTGCTTTATAGTAGCTCTTTGTCTTTTCCCTTGGGAAACATAGTACGAGATATAATGCTGGGCCCTGTTTTTCACAAGAAAAAGGTACAACACAAGAAAATGAATCATAAAACAATGATATTACACAGGCAGGGTTATTAGTAATTATTCTTGTTTGCCAATGAACCATTTTTAACTAATAAACATCTCAATCCCAGACTTACTGGATAACATATTGAAGGCTATGATCAATTAAAAACTGCCAACTTTTCAACTAGTAGTCCAAGGCTTACTCGTTTGTGCCTTCCAAAAACATACTAAGCTTCAAAAGAAGATTATTAAAATAAATAAATGAGACATTATAAATGTCACAAAGTCTAAATATTGGGACCCTTAAAGATGATTCTGGTTATCAATGTGGAGTTTTGGTTTTGTTTTGTTTTTTTTTTTTTCCATTCAAGAACATTTGTATCAAACATTTAAAACCTAAACAAATTTTACTAGAAAAGTTACATGACAATTTTTTATAGTTAATTACATAATTTTATCATATATTTCTCAATTCTCAGATATAAAATATACAAACAGTATTCTAGGCACTTCACAAAAAAAGAGTTATAGCTATCCTTTAGGGAATACTAAGGGAGCTCTGGTGACCTAATGATAAGAAACAGTGTGGCATGTGGTTTGATTCCACCAATTTATCAGTGGGAGAAAAAGAGACAATCTTCTCCCAAGCGCTTTACTGCCTGTCAAAACCTACTGGATTAATTATGATTCTATGAGCTATGTGTTGGATCTGACTCAATGGTACACAACAACAAGAGAAGAAAGAAGAAATGTACTCTTTTCTTCTTACACTGTTACACAACAATTTACCAGATATTTAATACTGTAATAAATAGGGAACTCTGTTGGCCTAGTGACAAGAAGCTGCACTGCAGTCCTGAAGGTGCATAGTTCAAATCCACCAGTAGTTCAGAAAGAGATGGATGAAGAATCTCCTTTCATGCAGTAACTGCCTCTGAAAATCAACTAGAGGGTCAGCTAGGGGTCAGTGTCAACTTGATGGTACACAACAATAAATAGTTAATTTAAATTGAAGATTCAGTTTATTAACCTTAAGGAAGGTAGATATTCTCTAGATAGATATATAGTTAAGGCTGATTACCAAAACCTCAGATTTTTATTTTGTTCCTAAATCTTGTCTTTTTTAACTCAATAAATTGTTTCTGCAGTTATAAATGATGTGAAAAGATAACTTCTTGTAGTGCTCTAAGATACAGAGAAGTGTAGACAGAGTGGAAGGGTATGAAGCTAAAGAAGCATTCTACTGTTGTTACAAGAAAATACGACATACCTTAGAGCATATTTGTCTGACTGATGGGTTCAGAGCAAAGATTTTCTGGTAAATTCAAACCTTCAACCACAGATATAATCTCTTAAAATGTTGCTCAAATCCACCAGCTCCATGGAAGAAGATGGGAAATTTCTTCCAATGGGATTTGCACCTATAGTGCCATTTAATTCTGTTTTGTTATTTAAGCACAATATACACATGATTTTAAAGTACAACTTGTTGTTGTTGTTGTTGTTATGTCCCATAGAGTCGCTTGCAACTCATAGCAACCCTATGCACAACAGACCTAAACTCTGCTATGTCCTGTGCCAATCACACTGCCTCCGACACACCCATCCCAATTACCCCCGTCATTGAATCAATCCACCTCATAGAGGGCCTTCCCCTCCTGCGCTGTTCCTCCACCCTACCAAGCATCATGTCCTTCTCCAAGGACCAGTACCTCCTTAGAACATGTCCAAAGTATATCATATGAAGCCTCAGAATCCTTGCTTCCAAGGAACAGCCTGGTTTAACCCTCTTCATCTGTTTGTTTTCTTAGCAGTCCGTGATACATTCAATACTCTTCCCAAGCACCACAGCTCAAAGACATCAGTTCTCCTTCTATCCTCCCTAGTCATTGTCCAACTGTCTGATGTATAACAAGTGATTGCAAAGACCATGGCCTTAATCACACACACCTAGTCTCTAGAGAGACACCACTGCTTCAGTACTTTGGAGAGATCCCAAAGAGCAGACTTTCCCATTGCAATATGTTTGTTGTGGGGTTTTGTTTGTTTGTTTAATTTCCTGGCTGCTGTTGCCAAGAGGACTGACTCTGGAGTCAAGCAAACTAAAGCTGTGAACAATCTCAATCTCTTCACCATCCTTCATGATGTTGCCAATTGGTCCAGTGGTGAGAATCTTTGTCTTCTTGAAACTGAGCCTCAATCCATATTGGAGGCTGCAGTCCTTGACCCTCTGCAGCAAGCATGTCAGGTCCTCCTCATTTTCAGCAAGCAGGGTTGTGTCATCTGTATAACACAGATTGTTGATAGATCTTCCCCAATCCTGATGCCACATTTCTCCTCATAGAGCCCAGCCTCCCGGATAATCTGCTCTGCATACAGGTTGGAAAGGTATGGAGACAGGACACATCCCTGGTGTATGCCCTTCCCTATTTTGAACCATGCAGTGTTTCCTTGCTCTCTTCTGATGACTGCCTCTTGGTCGAAGTATAGGTTTCGCATTAGCACAATCAAGTGTTTTGGGATTCCCATTATTCTCAGAGTCAGACGCAGTTTGTTATGGTCCACAGTCAAACGCCTTTGCATAATCAATGAAACACAGGTAGAGATTCCTTTGGTATTCTCTGCTTTCACCTGAGATCCATCTAACATTAGCTACAATATCCCTAGTACCACGACCCCTTCTAAACCCAGCCTGGACTTCTGGCAGTTATCTGCTCCAGTCATTTTTTAGTAATCTTCAGCAGAATCTTGCTTGCATGTGAAATCAATGATATTGTTCTATAGTTTCCACATGCTGTTGGGTCACCCTTCTTTGGAATGGGAACATATACAGATCTCTTCCAGTCAGTTGGCCAAGTGGTTGTTCTCCAGAATTCTTGGCACACTTGGTGAGCATGGACAGGGAAGCATCTGTTAGCTGAAATATGTCAGTTGGTATACCATCTATTCTTGGGGCTTTATTTTTTGCCATTTCCTTTAAAGCAGCCTGAACTTCTTCTTTCATCACCATAGGCTCTTGCTCATATGTTGTTTCTTGAAATTCTTCTGTGTCTGCCAATTTCTTTCGATATAATGACTGAGTATATTCTTTCCATCTTCTTTTGATACTTCCTGGATAGTTTATTATTTTGCCTAAAGCATCCTTGATTATAGAAACTCGAGGTTTGAATCTGTTCTTCAGTTCCTTGAGCTTAAGAAATACTGAGCGAGTTCAGCCCTTTTGATTTTCTGACTCCAGCTCCTTGCACAATTCATTGTAATATTTTGCTTTGTCATCCCTAGCTGCCTTTTGAAATCTTCTGGTAAGCTCTTTAGTATCTTGAATTTTTCCTTGTGCTTTGGCTTCTCTGTGCTCCAGTGCAATATTCAGAGTTTCTTCTGATATCCGTTTTGGTCTTTTCTTCCTCCTTTATCTTTGTAATGAACATTTGCACTCTTCCTGGATGATACCCTTGATATCTTCCCACAACTTATAATTAGTGTTCAAGGCCTCAAACCTTTTCCTGAGACAGCTCTGAAATTCAAGTCAGATAGACTCAAAATCATTGTTTGGTTCCCTTAGATTCGGTTTAATTTTCATCAACTTCAGCTTGAACTTGCATATGAGTAGTTGGCGGTTTGTTCCACAATCAGCTCCTGGCATAGTTTTCACAAGCTTATATTGAGCTTCTCCAGTGGTTCTTTCTGCATATGTAATCAATCTGATTCCTACGCATATCATCAGGTGAAATCTATGTGTATAACCTGCTTTTATGTCTCTTAAAAATGTATTTGCAATGAAAAAGTAATTGTGAAAATTCAATCATTCTAGCTCCAGCTTCATTTCTGTCACCGAATCCATATTTTCCAACTACTGATTCTTCTTCTCTGTTCCCAACTTTTGCATTCCAGTCACCCATTATTATCAGTGCATCTTGATTGCATGTTCAATCGATCTTCGACTACAAAAGTTGGTAGAAATCTTCTATTTCCTCTTCTTTGGTTCTGGTTGTTGGTGCATATATCTGAATGATAGTGGTATTCAGTGGACTTCCTTGTATGCATATAGATACAGGTTCAAGTAGATCTGCAAAATATATCTCATTCACTGGGATATAGAATTATGTATAATCATGCTACTGAATTTATCAAACATTACTCTTATCAAAACCACTTTAAACCTTTATGACATACATGCTCACATATTTTCCCTCTTCCTTTACACTTTCAAAATATCTTTTCATACTCATTTTAGGTGTCTTTTATGTCTTGTCATAGTGGGTTTAACTACAAGCCCTACAACAGTGCCTCTTTGATAGTTGGAATCGACGAGCCACTAACTCTTAGGACTAGATGTGCAATATCCTCCAGGAGATTTATAGTTTCTGAAATATTCACAAACCTAAGTCAGCTCTATCATGGTTTAGATTTGAGGGCTATGAGTTTGAGGAGTTTTTTGCTTGTTTGTTTGTTTTGTTTTCCTGTTGTGACTATACCCTTAAATGTGATTATTAGGAAAACAGTTTTATTTAAATGATTTTTTTCTTTCTATAATTTGTATATCACTTATATATCTACAAATTCAGGAAAATATTCAGTTAAATTATTTATAACACTTGTTAGGTGCCATCAAATTGAATACGACCCACAGTGACTCTATGAACAACAAATCTGAACCCTGTCCTATCCTGTACCATCCTCACACTTTCTGACACACAAGAGACTATTATAGCAGTAACTGTGTTAGTCCATCTGGATGAGGATATTCTTATCCTTTTTTGACCCTGTGCCTTTCCAAACATGATGTTCCTCTTAAAGAATTTGCCTCTTCTAGAACATGTGAGGCTAAATTTTTTAAATTTTGCCACAAAGAGAACTCTGGTTGCACTCTCGCCAAGATATAGTTTGTTGTTTTGTCAGTCCATGAGGTGTTCAGTACTCTTCTCCAACATCACAGCTAATTGACATCGTTTTTTTTTTCTTCTGTCATCCTTATTTACTGTCTAGCTCTCAGATGCATAGCAAGTGGTCGGAAAGACCATGGCCTGAATCAGAAGTCCCTTAGCACTCAAACTGATATAATTACTGCTCAATTTTTTGGTGAGATCCCTGACTCCAGACTTCCCAAATGCCTTTGAGTTGTGGTGTTGGAGAAGAATACTATATATTCCAAGGACTGCCAAAAACCAAACACATGTAATTTGGACAAAGTGCAAACAGATTGCTAGTTAGAGACAAGAATGGTGAGGCTTCATCTCAAATACTCTGGGCAAGTTGTTAGGAGAGGTTATTCCTTTGAAAGGTATATCCTCCTTGGAAAAGTGGAGGTTTAGCGAAAGAGGAAAATCCTCAATGAGATGGATTAATTATAGTGGCTATGGCGATGGGCTCAAGTGTATTCAGGACAGTAAGGATATCAGGAAAGAGTTAAGATTTGTTATATTTGACTCAACTACCCTTAGCTGAAACAACAAATAAACTTGCGGAAGTTCAATACTTGCTTTCTTGACACACTGCAATTGATTTGATTCTGCTGTGCTAGCAATGGACAACCATCAGCCTGCAAAATCTTTGTTTATCCTTCACTGTTGCTGTTAGGTGCCATCCAGTCGAGTATGGCTAGTAGTGATCATATGAACAACCAACCTGACTTGTCCTACCCTATGCCTTTCCCACCATTTATGAAACACTAGAGCCCATTGCAGAAGTCATGGTGTCAACCCATCATGTTGAGAGATTTTCACTCCTCTGCTGACCCTTTATCTTTCCAAGCATGATATCCTTTTCCAAGGAATAGCCTCACCTAGCTACATACCAAAGTATGAAAGACAAAGCTTCATCATCCTTGCCTCAGAGGAGCACTCTGACCCCATCCTTTCCAGAACATATTTTTTTGTATGTCTGGCAGTCCATGGAGTAGTCAGTACTCTTCCCTAGCACTGAAGCTCAAAGGCATAAATACTTCTGTTATCCTTATTCATTTTCTACCTCTCTGATGTATAGACGGTGATTGAGAATTCCATGCATGAATCAGGCACACTTTAGTCTTCAAACTTACCTCATTATTCATTAGTATTTTAGAGCTGTCCCTGACAGCAGACATTTCCAGTGCAATATGTCTCCTGATTTCCTAATTCCTAGCACCACTGGTGTTCATTGTGGATCCAAGCAAGATTAAATAACTGTCAGTCTTTTTTCAATCTATCGTAATGTTGACTATTGGGCTTGTGGTGAGGATCTTTGACTTCTGGAGGTTGAAATATAATCCATAACAAAGGTCCTTGATTTTCTGTAGCAAACTTTCATATCCTCTTCACTTTCATCAAGCAAAATTGTGTCATTAGAATAATGTAGGCTGTTGATGAGTCTTTTTCCAATTCTTATGCCACAATACTCTTCAGAGAGTCTAGCTTCATGAATTATTTGCTCAGCATACACATTGAATAGTTACGGAGAAAGAATATAATCCTGATGCATACATTTCCTGATCTTAAACCACGCAGTGTTCTCTTGCTCTATTCACATAACAGTTTCTTGGTCTAGTTATAGATTTCATATAAGCACAATTAAGTATTCTGTGATTCTCACTCTTTTCAATGTGAGCCATGATCTGTTATGATCCATGCAGTCAAATGACTTTGCATAGGCAATAAGACATAAATATATATCCTTATTGTGCTATCAGCTAGGATCCATTTGACATCAACAATGATATCCCTAGTGTTTTAGCCTCTTTTAAATCAGCGTGTACTTCTGGTAGATCCCTGTCAATGTAGCCACTTTTGAATTCTCTCCAACAATATTTTCCTTGTTGTTGTTGTTGTTAAGTGCCATTGAGTCATAGGTGACTCATAGCAATGTTATAAACAAAAGACCTAAACACTTGTATAACTTTCAGGTTCATAGAGTTTCCAGAGACAAGCTATTACAGACGTAGATGCCACTCCTGTTCCAAGCTTGTTTTATTCAGGGAGCTCCACAAAACACTGTCCACCATGGGTGACCATTATCACATTTGATACATCAGTGTCACAGAGTTTAGCATCAGAGCAACCACGAGTTACCTCCGCACAAAAATGGACAGACCAGTGCTATATGATCTAGAAGAATGTTTGACCAAAAACAATGAAAAACAGGCCTAAGGTACACAGATTAAAACCATTCACCTTTGCTTGAATGAGATATTAATAATATTGCTCTATAGCTTTCATATTCTGTTGGATCACCTTTCTTGGAAATGGGAACAGATGTGGATCTCTTCTAGTCAGTTGGTCAGGTAGCTGTCCTCAAAATCTCCTGGCATCAACTGGTGAGCACATCCAAGCCTTGATTTGTTAGTTACAACATATAAATTTGTATTCCATTGATTTCTGAGGCCTTATTTGTTGCCACTGCCTTCACTGTTGCTTAAACTTCATCTTTGATTACCTTTGGCTCTTGTTCATAGGGCACTTCCTGGACTTTTATATGTCAACCAATTTTTTTTCTCACAGCAATTCTGTCTATTGCTTCCATCTTCTTTTTTCCCTTTTTAAAAAATTATACTAGTTAATTTACCAAATTTGAATACATTGATTTCCAGAACAGATTCTTCCAATTTCCCTCACTTCCCCACCCACCAAATTGTACAGCCTTTGATTAATCCCCCTGCACATCTTCATCCCTCTGCTTTCACCCTCCCCTCTCCTTGGATCTTTATACTCATTCTACAATAACAGTTTTATACAACATTTATCCTGTGCGACTGAGTTAATTCACTCAGCATAATGCTCTCCAGTTTCTCCCAAGTTAGGTAATAATTTACAAAATCATTGCTCCTGCGTGCTGCATAGTATTCTATTGTATAAATATACCATAATTTCTCAATCCATCCATTTGTGGTTGGACACCTGGGCTATTTCCATATTCTTGTGATGGTGAATAATGCTGCTATGAACATTGGTATACAAGTATCTGTGCCTCAGTTCTCATTTTCTCAGAGTATTTTCCAAGTGGTAAAATATCTGGGTCATATGGAATTTTTGTGTTCAGCTTTTTGAGGAAGCACCAAACTGCCTTCCAGAATGGTTGCACCATTTTACAATCCCACCAACAATGTGTCAGAGATCCTTTCTCACCATAACCTCTCCAACATCTATTACTTGTTGCCCTGTTAAACTTTGCCACTGTTAATGGAGTGAGATAGTACCTCATTGTGGTTTTGATTTGTATCTCTCTTATTGCCAGTGATTTTGAGCACTTCTTCATGTGTCTGTAGTAGATCACACGATCATCTGATTAAAAATACATCAAGATTGGAGGAAGACTCATCAATAAACTTATTTACAGGTTACACAGCCTTGATTCCTGAAACTTAGGCAGACCTGAAGCATTTGTGTCAGAAAGTCAAGAACTGTAGTCTTCAATATGGATTGAACCTCAAGATCAAGAAGACAAAGAATCTCATCACTCAGCCAGTTGGCAGCACCATGATGGATGGAGAAAAGATTGAGGTTGTTAACAGTTACAACTTGCTCAGCTCCATAATTAACAATCATGGCACCAGTAGGCAGGAAATCAAAAGATGAACTGCATTAGGTAAATCTGCTGTCAAGAACCTTTCCAGAGTACTGAGAAGCAATGATGTCGGTTTAGAGATATGGTGTGCCTAATCCAGGCCACAGTCTTTGCAATTACATGATATGCATCAGAGAGCTTGACAGTGACTAAGGATGACAGAAGAAGAATCAATGCCTTTGAGTTTTGAACATACCATGAACCACTAAGAAAACAAACAGGTCTGTCTTGGAGAGGGTGAAACCAAGGTTTTCCTGGGAGGCTAGGATTCTGAAGCTCCCTCTCACATTACTTTGGGTAGGTGACTAGGAGAAGGTAGGTGTCTTTGAAGAAGGACAACATGCTCGGAAGGGTGGAGGGGCAGCATAGGAGAGCAAGACCCCGAAAGAATGGATTGATACAGTAACTGGGTCAATGGCGATAGGTGTGCTGGAATCAGTGAGACTGGTTCAGGACAGGGCAGTCTTCAGAGCTGTTATACATAGGATTACGGTGGGTCACAGGCAACTTGATGGCACATAACAACAATAACAACCACCTTCATATATTTTCTCATAATACTTAGCCTTCTTGATGTGTTTCTTTGAAATCTGTTTATCTTTTTAGCTTAATTTATTCCATCTAAATTAACTATTTATTATTTGTAATCAGCACATTTAAGCTCTATCTAAGCTGCTAAAATATGAATTAAGGTGGGAGATAGTCAAGGTTGTACTTTGACTTTTTTTTTTTACTTGTTTTAGTTTCAGGTTAAATTTACATATCAACAGTTGATGGCCCCCTCAAAATTAAACTCCCAACTTTGTTCTGGTTGATAATATTCAGATCTCAATCAATTTTTACCACTGATATACTTCATTTATTTTTTACATGTTCCATCCAGTGAAGTCCACTTATATGGTCACCAGTTGTTGTTGTTGTTGTTGTTGTTAAGTGTTGTTGAGTCATAGATGACTCATAGTGACCCTATGAATGAAAAACCAGAATATTTCTATTATATTTATATAATATTTATATAACTTTCATCATTTCTCCAAGTTCATAGGGTTTTCAGAGGCAAGAGGAAGTGGAAGCCATGCCTGTTTCCAAGCTTGTTTTAATTCAGGAGCTCAACCAAATGCTGTCTACTATGGGTAACTATTATCACATTTGACACATTGGTGTCACAGTGTTTAGCATCACATGTTGTATAAAGCTATTTTCAATATGTAGACAACTGTTCTTTCAAAATTCCATCCTATGCTATCTTGCTTTATTTCTTTCAAAAGGGCCATTTTTTCCAACTACTCCATTATTTGACATTTAAACATTCTAATCACCAGCAATTGTCTTGATTTCATGTGTGATAAATTTTAGACTGCAGAATTTGTTAAAAATTTTCATTATGTCATCTTTGACAGTAGTTGTTTGTTTATATATTTTAATAATTGTCATATGATTCTCTTCCTTGTAGGCCAATGTGTCCCATTATTCTAGGGCTGTAAATCAGTACAGATCATGGAGTGTTCCTTTTGACAATATGTGCAATATGACTTCATAATATTAGCTGTTATTGAGTACAGAATGACTTATAAACAATAGATCTGAACCCTATCCTGTGCCATTTTTTACACACTTATACCCATTGCTACATTCACTGTGTCAATCTATCTCATTGAAGGTCGTCTTCTGTTTCACTAACCTTCCACCTTTCCAAACATAATATCATTTGTGAAGGAATTGCCTCTCCTGAAAACATGCACAAAATATGTAAGATGAAGTTTCTTCATCTTTGCCTCCAAGGAGTACTCTGGCTATACTTTTCCCAAAACATACTTGTTTATTTATTTGGCAACACCATAATTCAAAGGCATCAATTCTTCTTTTATCATTCTTATTCTTTGTCTAGCTTTCAGGTGCATAACAAGTGATTGGAAAGACCATGGCTCTAATTAGGTACACATTAGTCCTCAAAGTACTAACACTGCTCCTCAGTAATTTGGAGACTTGTCAAATGAACTATATCTCCTATTCACATGATTACTGGTACTAAGGGTACTAAGGGTTGATTGTGGATCTTAACAAGATTAAATGCTTTACTCCATCTAACATGTTGTGTACAAGTCCAGTAGTGAGAATTTTTGTCTTATTTATAGCGAAATGCAATTAATATTGAAGACTGTAGTGTTTGATCCTCTGCAGTGTTTCAAGTCCTCACTTTCAGTAAGCAATATTGTATCATCTGCATAGCTTTAGTCATCCTGGTCTTATCCTTTCTGATATGTCTTCCTCCAGTGATGTCATATTTCTCTTCATAGAGTCCAACTTCATCAATGTTTTGATCAACATACAGATTTAATAGACATGGAGAAAGGATACAACCCTAATATACACCTTTCTATATTTTAAACTATGCAATTTCATTGTTCTGTTCAAACAACAGCTTCTAGTTCTAGATGTAGGTTTGCATGAGGAAAATGAATTGCTCTGAGATTTCCATTCTTCTCAATGTTAACTATAGTTTGTTAATATCCACATACTAATACCTTTATACAGTCAATAAAATACAAGTAGACATTCTATGCTTGCAGCCAGGATCCATCTGGCATCTGCAATGATATATATGCTGATTCCATGGCCTATGTCAATGTAATGTTCTAGTCTTACTTTTTTTCCTTTTTCCTTTCCTTTTTTTTTTTTTAGGTGATCCTCAGTGTTTTTGCTTGCATATGATATTTTTCAGTAATTTCCATTTTAATCATCTTTCTTGGAAGTGGAAACAAATATGGGTTCTCTTCTAGTGAGTCTGCCAAGCAGTTGTCCTCTAAATTTACTGGCATATGCTGTTCATTGTGTCCTGGCTCTATTAGTTACAAAATGTCTATTCGTATCCATCAATTCTTAGGACCTTATTTTTTATTTTTTTTTCTAGCACCTTTAGTGTAGCTTGGATCTCTTTCTTCATTTCTATTGGCTTTTGTGCATACAGTACTTCCTGAAATTTTTCAGTGTCAACCAATTGTTTCTGACACAGCGATTCTATGCATTCTTCCCATCATCTTTTGATGCTTCCTGGATCATTCAAGATTTTGCCCAGAGTGTGTCTCACTATTGTAGTTCAAGGCTTGAATTTGCTTCCTTTTTTAAAAGTCCTATTATCATTCTTTTCACTCTTTATTGTAATATTTTCTTTGTCTTCTTGAGCTGCCCTTTGAAATCATCTACCCATTCTCTCATTTTGGTTTTTATCTCATTTGTTTGAGCTTCTTAACATTTTAGTGTAATTTTCAGAATCTCTTCTGACATCCATCTTGACTCTTTCTTCCTTCCTTCCTTCCTTCCTTCCTTTCTTTCTTTCCAATGACCATTTGCTCTCCTCACAGATGATACGCTTAATGTCATTTCACAATTCATCTGATTTTTGGTCGTTAATAAGTTCAGAGTCTCAAACCTACTCTGGAAATTACTTTTTAATCCAGATGGAACAGACTCAAAGTTGTATTTTGGTTCTTTTTAACCATTTTTCATTTATTTCAGCGTCAGTTTGAACTTGCACATGGGCATTTGGTAGTCTGTCACCTGAACCGATTTATATTGCTGATATTAAACTTTTTTAGATTATGATTTTAAGAAATAATTTACATAGTACCTAAATATCTGTGTGAAGAATAATGATAAATTAGGTGAAACATTTATGGTGGTTATAAGAGACATTTTAAATAATGTAAAACTATTTTAAAATTGAGCTCTAGGGTGTCTGAACTCTTAAAAACTGACATTTCTAGCCATTGCATTAGCCCTCATTGGAGGCATGATCGTCAGCTACCTTATCTGTGGACACATGCTCTTGAAAATCATCAACAGCTGTGAGATGAATAGAAGAGCCCTTTCCACACTGTGAAAAATGGCAGTGATCATGGTGGAGAGACTGTGAAGAGATTTTGACACTTCTTTGAAGAGACTGTAGCAAGGTGTAACCAGGAATCCTGGAAATAAAGGTCAAAGTTTAAGGGTTTTGCTGCTGGATTGAAGGAAAAACTGACTTGTAACTGCTCTGAGATAAAGGTCACAATTAGAGGGTTTGCTTGTTAGGTGATTGAAAGAGAAACTACCTTATAACTTCTCAGATAAACTTTGCTGAATGATTGAGGAAACCAGGGGCGTTTTGGCATTTGTTGCTCAACTGAACCTGGACTTTCACTAACTGAGGCATTGTGTCTTGTTACTCTGACTTGGGACTGTTGGACTAAACCTGGACTTGTGTTGGTGATATTCTTTACCTCACTTACTCTGCAACACAGTGCCTTAATAAACCCCATAACTGTGCATAAAGTCTATGAATCTTACAGTGAACATTGTATTAAAGAATTGGTAGAAACAGGTGCAGGAATTCGGAGGATGGCATGTCTGGTCGTTTAGTTATTTGTGTGGTGCTATAGATTTTATGGATGGGGATAATTCCCCTATTGTAAGTGGTTAAAAGTCAGCATGGGTACCCTCATGTTGTTAAATGTTCCTTTTACAAACTCCAACAATTATATAATTTTTTAAAATTTCCTTTCTTCATACTCTCTGTTAATTATTTATTAAATTGGTTGTCCAATGATGAATATACCAATTCCGTTTACTTAATTTAGTTGATTCTGACTCAGAGTGGACATATAGGAAGAAAAGAACTTCCCAAAATATTTTCAAGGCTGTAAATCTTTATTTCAATAAGTTGTTGATAGATTCAAATTTTCTACCTTCTAGATAAGAGCTAAACACTCATTCACTACATGACAAGAGTTTCTTTTTTTTCTCCCCCACCACTCCCTGACAAGAGTTTCTTAATGAGGACTTTAATGTGCTTGTAATTTAGCAATACCTTAACACTTTTTTAAAGAAATATTTACTTATTGTGAGTTATACAGACTCATCAATCCCAAATATGTTCATGGACAAGAAAAAGAGTCATATATTTTTTTTTCTCATAAAATTTTCAAAATAAGGTAAATATTAATTTCATATATGCCATATCAGTTTTTTTGAATTAGCCTGATTATCCCTTGTAGGTACAATGATTTGAACTAAAATATTACATTGTATTGTGTCATGTTTCAAAATTAATAGCAAGTGCTTATGATGTAAAATACATAATGACTGAAAGCATATAAAAAGAAGTATAAGCAGTGTCCAATCCTGTATTTCTGCTGCAAAAAATTGCAGCCAACGTTTTCTGATATCTCATTTTCAAGTCTATAGTTTTATAATATAGATTTAATAGCAAGAGAAAAGTAGTTTCAAATATTTATGGAAGAATATAAAAAAAGAGGTAAGTAAAAATGCGTTCGAGTTCTGAATGAGATTATAAGAATTCTATAATTTTCCTACTGATTTCTAAAATATAACCTCTCCTTAGGGAGAATTAATTGCTTGACCCTGAAGTGCCAAGGCATTTACCAATCAACGTGATTTATTGCAATTAGGTTATAATTCTATAACTCATTATGCTCAGTAACAAGATTTCAGTTTAGTTTTTACTGATGTAAGAAAGTACCATATTGTTCAATGTATATTTTATTAAATGCTGATGCAAAATACCTTTATATAGTTTACTACAGTTTCTACATTTAATAAATATATTTAATATTTAACTTGCTATGGAATACCTTGTGGTGAAGAACTTTTATAATATTGCAATGTTATACAGTATAAATTATGATAGATTCTTTATCAAGTCCCTCTACCTTCTTCTAAAATTAATAACATCTTGATAATGTAGAAGTTTTATTGTCTTATAATCCTCACATTTTATAGAAGCTTTCTCAGCATATCTTTCCACTTTTTGATTCATCTATTGTTCATTTCCTTAGTTGCGGAATTTTTTTTTCTACACTTCCTACTCATACCCTTGAACTTTACTGATGAAATACTGTCTTTTTCCCATTTGCCATGGAAAGTTTTATAGCACACTTTGACCAATCATCCTATATTTCTTCTCCTTTTCTTTTCCTACTGTCAACACTCCATTCCAACCTACAAATTACCTCCATCATACTTTATTCTTTCTCATACTTCACAAAAAGTTAAATAAACTAATCAATCAAAGAAACTGCTTTTCAAGCTACCTCTCATGTTTATTTTGATGGTGGTTTTAGTCTAGTAATTTGGTGCCTTGCCTTCTTTTAGTATAGTCTTATTTTGTAAAGCATAGTCTCCAAAGATAGATATTCAATTCCTTTATCATTAAGAATTAGAAGGAAAAACAAAACAACTACAGTAACAATCCACCTTTATGTCAGAGGTTATAAAATTTTAATTTTAATGCATATACAATTACAGTATCAGCTTGTTAAAAGCACACATTCTATTTTTCACACATAGATAAGTTTGATTCAATAAGAGAGGTTGGAGACCAGGGACTTACATTTTTAAGAGCCTCAGTATATTTTCTGGCAGACAAATTGGGTTGCTTTGATGAAAACTGAATGATCCTTGACCGTGGGAAAACATGCATTATAGCAAAGATCCATTATTTAGGGGGTGTTTATTCCTAGAAACCATGCCTATTCATTTCATTTTCATCATTACTATTATGTATGGCTTCAGAAGAGCCAGGAATACAGTATATTTTCAGAATCCAGAGAATACATAATCACTAATTTCAATATCTATATAAGTATCAATCTTTAACTGATATTTTCTTTTTTCCATTTTTCTATGTCCATTATTTCTTATACAAAAGTAACATGGTTTACTCACTGTTGGACATTTTTTTCTTGGCTGTCTTCTGCAACATTTATTACCTTTTGTTGTTTAGTTACTAAAGAATATGAATAACAATCTCAGAAAGCTTTGTGTTGCTTTGAAAGTACAGCAGAAAAATGTAAATTAGTGCTGGAGAGGAATCAACTACAAGGTAGAGCTAACACTTTTGGAATATTAATAACTAGAAATAAGTGTTTATTTGAATAATATATCCACAGGTGTTTTGGTTCTACTTAAGAAGTTACTGAATGCTTATTACAAATCATATGATGTTTTCTAAACTATTTGCTTTATAGCAAATTATATCTTAAAAATATTCACTGAGATTTTAATATCTACGCCCGTAATATGATCTAATTTCATGATGATTTATTTTATTTTATTTATAGCAAATTATATCTTAAAAATATTCACTGAGATTTTAATATCTACGCCCGTAATATGATCTAATTTCATAATGATTTATTTTATTTTATTATTTTTGTGTGCATGCACCGTCAAATCAGATCTGACTGGTACAGGAGGAGATTGCCCCTCCTTCCCCGGCAGAGCATCTGGTGGATTCGAACCGTGCACCTCTGGGATTGTAGTTGCAGCCCCTTACCACTAGGCCACCAGAGCTCCCCAGCCATAGTATTTTCAATTGCCTCCTAT
>NW_006399886.1:6471823-6475389 GCF_000299155.1 Elephantulus edwardii
TAAAGTTCCCTCTGGAGGCCTTAAGTTAAAGATCTTCCCATTTCATTGACACAGAGAGAAGGGCTAGTCTTGTCTGGCTGTGTTCTTTAAGATATAGATTGTTAAGTGTTTTGGTTACAATGTTGTAATGTACCAGCAAATTGCCTGCAACTCATAGTGACCTTATGTACAACAGCCCTATATCCTGCGCTACCCTGTGCAAATCTCACTGTCTCTGACACGCTTATCCCCATTACCCCAGTCAATCTATCTCATCAAGGGTCTTGCTCTCCTGTGCTGTCCCTCAACCTTCCCAAGCATGATGTCTCTAAGAACTGATCCCGCCTTACAACATGTCCAAAGTATGTCAAACAAAGCTTCAAAATCCTTGCCTCCAAGGAGCAACCTGGTATCACCCTCTCTAGGATGAACCTGTTTGTTCACCTAGCAGTCCATGGTATATTCAATACTCTTCTCCAATGCCACAGATCAAAGGCATCAATTCTCCTTCTGTCATCCCTAGTCATTGTCCAGTTTTTTGATGCATAGCAAGTAATTGCAAAATCTATGATCTGTATGAAGCACACCTTAGTCTCCAGACCGATATTGTTGTTCTTCAGTACTTCGGAGAGGTCTCTTACAAGCAGACTTTCCCAGTGCGATTTGTATTTTTATTTCCTGGCTGCTCATACCCAGAGTGTTGATTGTAGAGTCAAACAAACTGAAGCTGTCAACAATCTCTATCTTGTCATCATATATCATGATTTTGCCAATTATCCCAGTGGTGAGAATCTTTGTTTTCTTGATGTTGAGCTTTAACCTATATTGAAGGCTGCAATCCTTGACCTTCTGCAGCAAGTGCTTTAGATTCTCCTCAGTTTCATCAAGTATGGTTATGTCATCTGCCTAACGCAGATTGTTGATGAGTCTATCTCCAAAATTTGTTACAATCATACTAGATAAATAAGACATCATTTATAGATAGAAAATGAGTTGAATTGGAGTCTAGTATAGGCATACCATAGAGATGACATGTTTCCTAGAGCTATGTATACATATGTATTGCTTATTATCCTCAACATGGTCTATAATTTGGATATTGTGAAAATATCATATTCAATATGGTATATGATTGCACAGATACAATACACCTTTATCAAATAAATCCACATACAAGCTCTCCACTAGCACCAGAAACCAGGAGCTCTGAGGTTTAACTAACTTTTGTTTGCAACAAAATGAGCTCCTCTCTGGGCTCATAGTGCTGTCAGAGATGCCCCAGAATCCTGGTCATAATAAGAAGCCCAGTAAGGCAGAGTGACAAGCATCCAACTCAGTACCTCCACATAGGTACAGACCTGAGCGTTGGCTGAGTGGGGCAAACACAAGAGGCATTTGCAGAAGCCATGAAGTTACCAGTGCCTAACTCCAGGTGCCAAGGATATGCAAACTGTTTCTCCTGGCATCATTCCCAACAAATTCCTCCTCTTTGCTCCATAGAAAAACATGAGTTATTTATCTCATACTTGTATTTTATACAGGTATCTTTATTCACTCAAACTTAATTTCAGAAAAAAACTATGATGAATTGAAAAAGAATATTGAGAAAAGAGACATTTGATTGTTGCTATGTCTTCAATAATTCAAGTTCTGGACAGATTTTAAGATGTTACTTACTACTTTAAACTCCTCCTCACAGCATGCTACTTTTATTTATGGATAATGGTTCAGGAAAATTTCCAAAATAACCTTTTAACATTATGATAAAGGTAAATTTCCTTGTAATCATAGCATACTTAACATTATGCTTCCTGGGAGTAAACCACCATAAAAGTTTGGAGAATGAAACAGTGGCCTATTCAAAGTAATATTGCAAAGGACAATAATTAAACTACTACTTGCTCAGTTTAGTGGAAAATTCATTTTCTTTTTAAAGTCTTCCATCCATGACATAGGAGACGCTTGTGGCACAGTAGTTACTAGTTGCACTGTCGACCCAAAAGGATGTGGTTCAAATATACCAGCTGCTCCACAAGAGGATGGGCAATCTTTTCCTCTGCAATTTGCAGCTTCTAAAATGCTCACTGGAGGGTCAGTTATGAATTGATTCTGACTCAATGGAATGTATTGAAGACATATAACAAAATCAATCTTTTATACAATAAAGAGTTTACTAAAGTCTTGCTTTCTGTCATACCATACAGTTGAGAAGGTCTCTCTTGAAGCTTAGAAACACTGTAGCCTTAATATTAATTGATTGTTTGTTCCTTTAAAGAAAGAAAAAAAGAACAAACAAACCCCATCTCTTTTGATTTGTTGTTTTTGAAAGGCATTATGATAGAAATAAGAATATTTTTGAAGTACCCTTAATTTTGATACAATTTCTGTTGTTGCTAAGTGCCATCAAGTTTGTTTCAGCTCAGAGGGATCCTGTGTTCAACAGAATTACATCTTGTGATGACAGAAATTAAACATTACTTCCACCAATGAGAAATTATTGTGTTTTCGTTGACTAGCTTGATACACTTATTTTTTAAACATGATTGTTATCCAAATCTATTAATTTTCTAAAATTTTCCCTGATTCTGTATTCTTGATCCAATTCATATGTCCTTATAGTTACCCTAATAGCAATGCATATCTAAACTTGTATGATTCTGCTTAGACTTTCTCTGTTTATGATATTACATCTTTTCTTTCTAGGCAGTTTATTCACCCATCAGGGTCAAAGTTAAATATCACATCTGCTTGAAAAGGTTCTTCTCCAAAACCTTAAGCAGAATAAAATATGGTCCTTCGTAATTTTGGAATTCTCATAACATGTTGTGCTGCTAAACAAAGGTCTCTAGCAGTTTGAACCAGTGGTTCAATGGGAGAAAAGTAGGCAGTCTTCTTCTGTTTAAGTTTACAGCCTTGAATGCTCAATAATGGGTTGCAATTAGAACCAACACAATGATAGTGAGCAATTGAAATTTGGCAATTTGATCTTGGATCTCCCAGTGGTGAAACAGTCAGCTACTAAAAGGTCTACAGTTTAAATAGTTTAAAACTATCAGCTGTTCTGTAGCAGAAATATGGCACTCTGTTTCAGCAAAGATTTACAGCTTTGGGAAAACTATGAGTTCTTTTTGCCACTATGCTATATGATTGCTGTGAATCAGAATCAACCTGAAGGCAGTAGATTTGTATGTTTGTATGGAGCAATAGCAAATGAATTATACGTTTTCCACACACATAATGAACTGACATATTGTCCTTCATTCTTGTAATTTTTTTTTAAGAACCCATATTCATCAGGAAGCTCTGGTGGCTTAGTGCCAAGGAATGTCCTACCAATGTGAATCACAAAACTAACAGTGTTCTGGTTAATTTCTTTGCTCTTATAATTGCATTATTGCCAGGATACCAAGAATTCCTAAATTCAACCTGTCACTTACATCATCTCCCTAAGAGTGTACACACACACATGAGTACAAATATAGGAGTATTTATAAAAGTAAAAATATTTGTATATAGATACTTATAAGAGTAAGCACACACATATGTTCATATGGTCACTATGAGTCGTGCTCAACTTAAGGGCAATC
>NW_006399886.1:6475489-6488245 GCF_000299155.1 Elephantulus edwardii
TATATTAGAAAAAGTACAATAAGAGTGCTCCTTAGGGAGCTCTGGTGGCCTAGTGGCAAGAAGCTTCACTGCAATCCCAGAAGTACACGGTTCAAATCCACCAGATAATCTGCTGGAGAAGGAGGGGGCAATCTCTTCCTGTACCAGTCAGATCCGATTTGACGGTACACACAAAAGAGAATAAAAAAGAATAAAAATTTTTTAAAAAGAGTGCTTCTTAGAGACAAGTATGGTGAAATTTCTTTTCACTTTGTTGTTAAGTGATGTCCAGTTGATTACAACTTAGAGTGACCCACTGAGCAACAAATCTGAATACGATGCTGTCATCAAATCTCTGACACACTTGAGCCCATTTCTGCAGTCATGATATAAATTCAACTGGTAGAAGGTCTTCTTCTCTTTCACCATCTCTCTTTCATCCCAAGAAAGATATATCCCTCTACAAGGAATATAGTCTGTTCTAGCAACATGCACAAAGTAAGTGAGATGAAGATTCAACATCATTGCTTCCAAGGAGCAATCTTACTGTACCTTCTCCAAGTCATGTACTTTTTCTGTTGGCATGCCATGGGATATTCAGTATAGAATTGATACCTTTGTACTGTGATTTTCATGAAGAAAATTGAATATCTCATAGACTGACAGAAGAGTAAACTAATTTGCATAAGAAAAACTGTACCTGTGATGCTTCTTAGAAACAATATTGATGCTATTCCCACCCCCCCAAACTTTGAGTATGTCATAAAAAGAGGCCATTCTCAGAAGAACTATGTTATGCTTGGTGAAATAAAGAGTCAGAGAGTTAGTTTAAGAAACATTATCAACAAAATTAATTGATAAAGTGACGATAGGCTAGGATTTAAGCATAGCAGAGATTGTGAGAATGTTATTGGTCAGGTGTTATTGTTTTGTTTTGTTTTTAACATACGTAGCTATGAATTAAAACTATCTTGAAAAAAAATGGAAAAAAGCTATCTTGGCTGTACCTACTAATATCTGAAATTACAAACTATTTAACTGTTTACTGTATTGAACATTATTGACTAAAGATCAGACTAGTTGTGGAATGATATTGAAAATATCGTACAAGAAGAAAGCTAAATTTCATTTAAGATTCAGTAAAGACTCTCCTTTAAGTGACTGACACTGAAAAAAATTCAGAAAGTACCATATGAGCAGGAGTCAATAATAAAGAAGGAAGCTGCACTGAAGGCACTGGCAAAAAAATTAAGGCCCCAGGATTTGATGGAATATAAATTGATCATTTCAATTAACAAATGCAGCCCTGGAGGATCTCACCAGTCTATGCCAGAAAATTTGAAACACAGCTGTTTGGCCAATGGATTGGAAGAGGCCCATAATTTTTCCCATTCTCAATAAAGGTGATGCAATTGAATATAGAAACTATTGAACAATATTATTAATATCAAATGCAACCAAAATATTGCTGAAGATAATTATAAAAATGGCTACAACAGTCATTAGACAGGGATTTGCTAGAATTTCAAGCAGAATTTAGAAGAGTCCATGGCACCAGGGATAACATTGTTGATGTTAGATGGATCCTGGCTGAAACTAAATAACAGAAGAAAGGCTTTTTAGGATATACTAACTATGCAAAACTATTAGACTGTGTTGATCATAAACTATGGATGACATTGAGAAGAATGTGAATCCCAGAGCACATAATTGTGCCATGCAAAACCTGTACTTAGACAGGAGTTTGTGCGTGAACAGAGCAAGGCAACACTATGTGGTTTAAAGTTAAGAACAGAGTGCATCAGAGCTGTATTCTGTCTTCATACATATTCAAAATAAATGCTGAGCAAATTATTTGAGAAGCTGGACTCTATAAAGAATAATGTGACGCCAAGATCAAAGGAAGACTTGACAATAACCTGCATTATGCTGATGGCACAACCTTGCTTGCTGAAAGTGAGAAGGACTCGAGCACTTGTTGCAGATGATCAAAAAATATAGCTTTCAATATAGACTTCAATTCAAAGTCAAGAAAACGATCAATTGGCAACATCATAATAGATGGAAAGATTGAAACTGTCAGCAAATTAGTCTCACTTGGATCCAATATCAAAACCCTTGGTACCAGCAGTCAGGAAATCAGGAGACATATTTCACTGGCAAAGTCTGCAATTTGGGACCTCTCCAAATCATTGAAGAGCAAAGAGAACAATTTGGGGACTACGTACATCTGATTCAGGCCATAGTCTTTCCAGTCTTTCACTTGCTATACATCTAAGAGCTAGACCATGAATAAGATTTACAGAAAAGTGGAAGACTCTCAAGGTAGTGGATTGGCATAGTGAATGTAAAATGAGCAATGGAGGCTTGAAGACCACCTTGTCTGACCTTTACCAACTTCACAAAGAAAAAGTTCACAAAAGGTTCAATATCATCAATAAAACAAAACCAATTCCCATGAGGTGTAACATGTCTCCTACAGTCTCATACCTCTTTCTACTCATCATTACTTGGTCCAAAATCCACACATACCATACTATATGTGTGGAGCTTACAGACAACACAGAGCCATACAGGGGAAGACAGCTGGTTATAATCCAGGCTAGCAACAGAATAGTCAGAAAAGCTTCTGAAATATGTTCTCAGGAACCTCAGCCTTGAGCATTATGGCTTTAGGCCAGTGTTACAAAGTTTTCAATTTTGAAAATTATGATCCTCCATCGCCAGTTGTCCCACAAATGTGTTCCAATGGTATAGCAGTCCCAAGTTCCTATGGTTGGGTCATGGCTGCTGCTGCTGCAAGTGTAACTGGAACAAGAATATGTCCCAAAGGGTATCTTTCTTCTTCTTCACCAGGACACAGAAAGTCTAATTCTCCTGCTACTGGATTGTTCCATTTAATGGCAAGACTAACAACTCCCCTTGTGGATTGGTGAGACTAGCCATTCCCTTTGTGGATTGATAGCCAGTCTCCTTGTTGAGAAGCTAGCACACCCCATTCACATATTCCTGCTTAAGTACATGCCAAAGTTAAACTAAGGCTAGAAAAGTCATATTGAAAGATATGACTTTCAATAGTGACAAGAAAAGGCTTGAGTATAAGGAGATTATGACAATGAAAATAAAAGAGTTCAGATCTGTTTTTTTATAAGGATCACTATGAGTCATGGATGACTGGATGGAGCTTAAAAACAGTAATGATATCCAAGAAAACAGGAAATTAACAATTTATAAGTGTTCTGCAGATGGTTTTCCAATTATGCCAACATCATTTGTTAAAGACACTGTCCTCTCCCCATTTGACTGATTCCATCTCTATGTCAAAGATCTGTTGAACATAGGTGGATGAGTTGATTTCTGGGTTTTCAATTCTATTCCATTGATCTACACATCTGTTGCTTTACCAATACTATGACTTCTTGATGACTATAGCTGTATAGTAGTATTTGAGATCCGTGAGTGTCATGCTGTCTACTTAGTTTCTCTTTTTTAGTACCAAGCAATAATTGAATGGGTAGAAAAAACTGTGGTGCCACCACACAATGGAATATTATGAGCATTGAAAAAATAATGAAATAGTAAAACATTACACAACATGGGCGAGCCTTGAGGACATTATATTTAGTAAAATATCTCAGTCACAAAAGGATAAATATTACATAGTGCCAATGTTCCAAAACAGGGCAAATATGGGAGAATTGGAGAAGGAATGGAGAAGGAGTGATAATGACTGAATTGGAACAGATGAGATGAAGAACTGTTTGAAAGGAATATGTTATTATACATTATATGTATGAGAACAGTCTGGAATAAGGAAGGCATTGTGGGGGGCGAGGAGAAAGGAAGGAAGGGAAATATGCAATAATCAATAAATTTTTTAAATGCTAATAAGTGCTTTATTTTTACCAACTGTTACTAATCAGAAATTAGCATTTTAAGAATAAAAGTAAATCTTGGTGTATTTTGTTCAAAAATTTAATGAAAAATATTTAAATGACATGTATAAATCCAAAGAATTGATATTTTTTAAGTTAATTTATAAATAAATGACAATGCAGTTTATTTCTTTATCTTACTATTTTTCTTGCTTACGAGCTCTGGTATAGCAATCTGTAGCCTATTGGGTTATAACCAAAATGTGTGCATTTCCAACTGTTCGAATGCACAGTGGCTGTGTGGGGAAAAAGAAGGGCAGTCTTTTCCTGTTGAGACTTAAGACTCATAAAGCCAGATGGTGTTGTCAGACTCAACTTGATGGCTGTGATATTGGGTTATGTAATTTTTTAGTCTAATTGTTTATTTAATATGTTTTGAGGATATACTATATGTCAGACTCTCAGAGCTTGTTTCCATTTGTTTAAACATTAATCTCACAATCATAATTCAAGTGGTGAGATCGGATGAACAATAAATATAATAAGGAAAATTGAGTAATATGTGAAAAGAAGATAAATGTGTGTATCATGGAAAAATTATTTGCAAATTTAAGGATGGGGTAACTATAATTTTAAATAAAAGTACTAAGATGATAATTATTGAGAAGTGAGACCCTAGGAATTAGTGTTTCAAAAAGAAAAACTGAAATGGTCTAAAGACTATATTCAGTATATTCTAAAAATACAAAAGTAGCCACAAAACTGGCAAGAATTAAATGTAAAAGGAGTCAGTGTAGTAACAAACACAGAGGAAAGAGAAAATCGGATTTTGTCAGAGTTTAATTAGTTCTTTTTTCAATTTATTTTTTACCCTTTTATGGTCCGAGTTTAAATAAAAATTTATATTTTTGTTGTTAAGTGCCATCGAGTTGTAGGATCTTCATAGTGACACTGTGAACAAAAGACCTGAACACTTGTATAACTTTCATCATTTGTACAAGCTCATACGGTTTCCAGAGGCAAGCTATTTCGGAAGTTGATACCACTCCTGCTTCTAAGCTTGTTTTAATCGGGGCTCCACAAAACACTGTCCACCATGGAAATATTTGAACTTGCAAGCAGCATATTGCCTTTAATTCTGAATGTATATGTATTGTATAGATGCTTTCTAACATTCTGGTAACTATTATCAATTGTATATTAACAATACAAAATTCAAGAGAGTGTAACTATCTATAACATAAGTACTCAAATATCACTTTTTTAATATGTAAATCATATTTTCCCACTCTATTGAATCATTCACTAGGGTTTAATTATGATTCCTTTTTCAATTAAAACAATTAGCATTGCTTGTTAAATTTTAACAAAAAGTTAAATATATATATACACACACACACATATATATATACATATATATGTATATAACTAGTAGCACAATTAGTAATGAAACTCATGGAGGATTCTTCCATGCACAGAAATTTAAAGAGAATTTCATAAAGGTACATTCCATTTTGTTATTTTATAGTTCACATATTGTCAACTACATAAAGATTAGCATTAAATGAGTTTCCAATTATGAAAGTTTTATACTGCAATAAAGAAGTATATTAAGAAAAGAAATTATATTGCAAAGGTGATGCTTTAATAGAAAAGTGCACAATGGGACATTTTGGCATGCTGTATAGAAAAAAAAATGTGATTATAGTAAAAGAGATGAGGTATCCCTATCTTTAAAACAAAATATAATATGAACATATTTTTACCATTAGTAGATAAGTTAAGAATATTCAATTCTATTATTAATCCACTCTACATTTTTGTCTTATAAAAAATTCAAGTTTTAGAATGCTTTTCCCCCCTTTTTACTTAAGGAAATCTTCCCATGGTTCAATTCAGCTTCATAATTACAATGAACCTGATATTCTTGATGTTTTCAGCTGATGTTATCTTACCAGTTTAAAAGTAATTTACTATCAGTCTCATAATATATGAACCAAGAATACATTCAGGAAGTACATGGTGTTTTATTTTTTTAAATTTTTATTATTTTATTATTTGTAATATTGAAAGCAGCTCTGGTGGCCTAGATATAAGAAGCTGTGCTGCAGTCCTCAAGGAACACAGTTCAAATTCACTAGCTGATCTGTGGGAGAAAAATGGGCATTCTTCCCTCTCCCATGGAATTAAACTGCCTCTGAAAACCCACTTGGCCCAGGGACAGTATGAGTCAGTTTTAACTTGATGATACACCACAACAATATTGAGAGTATTCAAGGAATAAGAAATGTCAACGTTTTATCATCCTAACTCAAAAATAGTCAAACTCATTGTCATTGAGTTAGAACCAAGTGAGAGCTGACTTTCCAGCAAGTTTTTGGAGACTATAAATGACACAAAAGGGGTGTGATCATCCTTCTCCCAAGAAGGTGTAGGAAGATTTGAAGCACAGGCAGACACTACCTTTGTGTTAGCAGAGAATTCCCTGTGGATTATACTTTCAATCAACTGGTTATTGACAGTTATTTCTAAAAGTAGTATGAGAATAAATTATGAAAGTTAATATATATCTAGCTTTTCCTCTAAACTTTAGGTTGTTATAAAAATAAGAACAAAAATAATTTTATTCATTGTGGTTTTATTATCAGTTTTGATGTCATCTATTTGAAGAAGAAAAGAACTGAAGAAAGCAGTGTGCTTTCTTATTACTGTCAATGATTTTGATTGTGAATGTATGGCTTTTGGACTCAGTTTTGCTTAAAATTTCTCAAGACACGTGCCATAAATCCAGACTTGTTCACTCATTTATTTATTTTTTATTGCTATGACAAAATGAAATAGGTTGTTGTTAAGTATCTTCAAGTTGATTTTAAACTTGTAGCAATTGTGTAAAAAAAAAAACAAAACAGAACATTGTGTGATCCTGTTGTAGCTTAACAATCATGTCTATGTTTAAGCCTATGGTTATAGCCATTGCATCAATCTGTTTTATGGAGGGTTCTCACCTCCCCTAACCTACTTTACCAAGCATGATGTCTTCTTCAAGAAATCAGTCGCTCCTGACAATATGTCCAAAGTGTATAAGAAATAGCATTCCTAGTCTTGTTACTCAGGGACATTGTGGCGATATGTCTTCCAAGGCACATTAGAGTTTTTTATTTTAGGTTTTTGCTTTCTCTTTCTGGAAGCCTATAGTATATTTCATATTCTTTTCTAACACTAGAATAATTTTTAAAAAAGTAAAGTCTTATATGCTCCTAAGTTTTTGTCAAGCTTTCACATGTAATTGAAAAATGCATGGATTGGGTCAGACAGACTTACTAAATGTAAAATCTTATTTTCAAACATTTTAAAGGGGTCTACAGTTGATTTAACTGACATTAATATCAGTAAAAAGATCAAGGGAAAAAGGGGTCAAACAAGTCTGACATCTGTTAACTCTATAATGGAGAATTGAACTGCCCTTACCAACAGCATACATTACACAAAACCAATTCCTGTGAGATCAGACATGTCTCCCCCACTCCTGCACCTCTTTCTACTAATGTCAACATCAATCTTACTGTTTTAGGGGGTCTAAAATCCATTGCAATAGCTCACAGTCCACATACTCACAATTATGGGTATTAAATGGTAGTTAGCACATATCATTTCTCAGGACAGTTTCTGAAGTGGACTGTCAGACCTTTAAGCCTTCAGTCTTGTGACTTTAATGCAGTGTTACAAAGTTCTCTTATTCATGCAAATTATGACATCTCCCCCATAGCCCTCCAGTAAGCTTGAATGAAGGTCCCTGGCTCTGGTTTGTGGGCTGGGAAGAGTGGAAGCATCAGTCTCAAGGTCAATTCTCTATCACAATTGGTCTCTGATTTTCTGCTGTGGCTGCTTCTTTAAGCCAAACCTGTCTGGAATCTATGATCCCAGATAATGAACAAAGCATTTTCTGCTGCTTCTATGCTGGTAGTGATATTCCCAAATTTCTGAATCTACTCAATTTAATAATAAAACTAGCCAGTTATTTTGTGGATATACTAAATAAAGCACCCTAGTTGAATGATCCCATCTATTTATGTGACAAGGTAAAACCCAATGGTTAGGAAACTGTTTAACAATAACACCTTGACATTGCAATTATCTTTGAGTTCTCAGATGCTGCATCTGTCTGTGGTCATTAATTGTCAAATCAGGTGAATTGAAATCCTTGATTATTTTCTGATGGGCTTTTTGTTTGTGTTTAATATAGCATCAGGACTGGAGGAAGATTCATCAACAATCTTCTTTATGCAGATGACACAACATTGCTTGCTGAAACCGTGGGGAACCTGAAGCACTTGCTGCAAAAGGTCAAGGACTGCAGCCTTCAATATGGGTTGAAGCTCAATATCAAGAAAACAAAGATCCTCACCATTGGGCCGATTGGCAGCATAAGGATAAATAGTGAAGAGACTGAGATTGTTGACAGCTTCAGTTTGCTTCCCTCCATAATCAACACTCATTGAACTAGCAGCCAGGAAATTAAAAAAGCATATTGCATTGGGAAAGTGTGATGTCAGAGACCTCTCCAAAGTACTGAAGAGCAACAATATCAGTCTGGAGACTGAGGTGTGCCTGATCCAGGAAATGGTCTTTGCAATTACTTGCTATGCATTAGAGAGCTGGACAATGACTAGGGATGATAGAAGGCTAGTTGATGCCTTTGAACTGTGGTGCTAGAGAAGAGTATTGAATACACCATGGACTTCTAAGAGTAGAAACATGTTCATCTGGAGAGGGTGAAACCAGGTTGCTCCTTGGAGGCAAGGATTCTGAAGCTTCATCTGATATATTGTGAGGAATAACTAGTCCTTGGAGAGGGACGCCATGTTTAGAGGGTCAATTCAAAAGACGAAGACCCTTGATGAGATGGATTGATTCAGTGACTGGGGAAATGGGTGTAGGTGTGTCAGAGACAGTGAGATTGCCATAATATAGAGCAGGGTTTAGGGCTTGTTGTACTTAGGATTGCTGTGAGTCACATGTGACTCAATGGCACATTACAACAACAGGCCACATTAGCCAGTGCGCACCCCGAAGCCATTGCCAGAAAAAGAGTTTTTGGAAATCATGGAGGAGAGAGAGGCGGAGCTTTTCTGATCTGCAAAATCTAACACAGGTAACCCCAGAACGTATTAGCCAGAGTGTACACCAAGGCCATTGCCAGAAAAAGAGTTTTGGGCCCGAGGGCCTCAGGCCCTATGGTCAAGAAAATTTACATCAACTCCTGGCTTCAAATGGAAGACAAACAGTATTAACCCATGAGAAGGTAATCCTGGAGTGGAAGTTGTGCATTACAGTTGTACATAACAACTTATATTGAAGTCATATTGGCTGCATCATAAAAGACTCACAGCAGCACGATATGTTCAGAATCACAGAAATCCTGATTACTTGAGACTTAGGCCATCACATCAGGGGCTGGTGAGTAGGGGATGCGTATTGAATGCTGTAGGCAAAAGTAGGAAGGGATGGTGGTAGAGTAAGGAAGCGTGGATAGGCAGCAACATTGAATCTATTGGTCATTGTTATAACTGGGCAATTGTCTTTCATCTGCTCTTTTCTGTGAAATGCTTATCTGTCGGATACTATTATATATCTTTAAAGATTGAGACAGACTAGGAAGAAGGATTGGCCATCCACTTCCAAAATGACAGGCCATCGAAAACCCTATGTACAACAGAGCACACATAGACTATCGCTTGGACTTGCAGACATGGCAATTGAGACTGAGATCTTGGAAATGGAAATATGGAGAAGAAGGAACAGCTGTAAGCAGACACTAGTGATTGGAACATGGAATGTGAGAAGCATGAATGTAGGAAAATTGGACATTGTTAAGAAAGAAATGGAACGCATAAATAATGATATAAAAGGCAACTGGTGAAATGAGATGACTTGGCATGGAACATTTTGAATCATATGATTATATAACTTACTATGCTGGGGATGAAAAGGTGAGGAAAAATGGGGTTGGTTTCATAATTAAAAAAGTCATTTCTAGATGCATCCTGAAATACAATGTGGTGAGTGACAGGATAATATCCATATGCATACAAGAAAGTCCAGTGAATACCACTATAATTCAATATATGCACCAACAACTAGAGATGAAGAGGAGGAAATAGAAGATTTCTACCAACTTTTGCTGTCAGAAATTGATCAAACATGCAATCAAGATGCATTAATAATAATGGGCCACTGGAACGCAAAAGTTGCTAACAGGGAAGAAGGATCAGTACCTGGAAAACACGGGCTCGGTGAGAGAAATGAGGCTGGAGATAGAATGATAGAGTTCTGCACATTCAATAATTTATTCATTGCAAATACCTTTTATAAGAAACATAAACACAGGCTATATACATGGATTTCACCTGATGGATTCAAATAGATTACATTTGTGGAATGACTTGGTGGAGGAACTCAATATCAGCAGTGAAAACCAGGCAGGGTGCTGATTGTGGGACAGACCACCAACTACTCATATCCAAGTTCATGCTGAAGTTGAGGAAAATTAAATTAAGTTCACGGGAACCAAAATTTGATCTTAAGTCTATCCCACTCGATTTTCAAAACCATCTCAGGAACAGATTTGAGGCCTTGAGCACCAATGAGCGTAGACCAAATGAGCTCTGGAAGGATATCAAGAAAATCGTCCATGAAAAATACAAAAAGATCATTATTACAAAGACTGAAAAAGAAGAAAAGACCAAGATGGATGTCAGATGAGACACAAAATGTTGCATTAGAGCACCGAGAAGGCAAAGCTAAATGAAGAAACCAAGGAATCAAAAAGCTAAACAGAAAATTTCAAAAGGCACAGGATCACAAAGCAAGATACTATAATGAAATGTGCAGAGAGCTGGAGTCAGAAAATCAAAATGGCTGAACTTGCTAAGTGTTTCTTAAGCTGAAGGAGCTGACAAACAAATTGAAGTCACAGGTAGCAATACTTAAGGATACTTTGGGTAGAATGTTAAATGATCCAGGAAGTATCAAGAGAAGATGGAAGGAATACACAGTCACTGTATCAGAAGGAATTGGCTGACACAGAAATGACATATGAGCAAGAGTCTATGGTGATGAAGGAGGAAGTTCAAATTTCTCTAAGGAATTGGAAAAAACAAGGCTCCAGGAGTTGATGACATACCAATTGACATATTTCAACAAACAGACACTGCCCTGGATGTGCTCACTAAGTTGTGCCCAGAAATCTGGAGAACAGCCAGCTGGCCCACTGACTGGAAAAGATCGATATTTGTTCCCATTCCAAAGAAAGGTGACCCAACGGAGTGTGGAAAATATAAACAATATTAATATCACATGCAAGCAAAATTCTGCTGAAAATTATTTAAAAATATTTGCAACAATATGTCAACAGAGAGCTGCCAGGTGTGCAGGCTGGATTTAGAAGAGGTCGTGGTACTAGGGGTATTATAGCTAATGTTAGATGGATCTTGGCAGAAAGCAAAGAATACCAGAAGAATGTCTATCTGTGTTTCATTGACTATGCTCCCCTCTCCAAAAAGAAAAAGAAAAAAAAATTCCTTCATTGGTATACAATCCACCCATCCCTTCCCGCCCCACTCACCACCCCGAGTACACTTCTCTATGCAACCTTAATTTGGATTCCTGTCCTAACCATAATAATCATATATCGCCTCTAATCTGTATTACCTTTTAAAAATAATAAGTTTGGTAATACTTTCATAATAGTATTAAATTATATCAACCTTCACTAGCAAAGGTATAGATATTAATAGCTGCTCATAGTTTCTCTAGCACCACCATCAGTTAATTACTTCAATTATTGTACAATATTTGAGACACTCTATTAATGTATCCAAATACTGACTAGTGGAAAATATTTATCTCTTCATTAGACTAATAGATTTATTAATTAGTATGTTCCAGTGAACAATCTTACACTGTGTAGAATGGATGTTAATACAAGATTTCTGTAAAAGTGATTAATTACAAAATTATCTAAGCTGCTTAATATGAAGGAAACAACCGGCTGGTAACTCTGCAGACCATATAGCGAATGTCTTCTAGATATTATCAAATTCTAACATGCTATTAAAGTTTTTATCAGATAATTTATGTTAATTATTATGTTATAATTATCAGGCTATTGTAATAACAACCAGGATTAAAACAAAATTTTTAATATAATTATTTAGTGTTGTTGTTGTTATATGCCGCTGAGTCGAGTATGACTCATAGCAATCCTGTGAAGATCTAAACCCTGTCCTATCCTGCAACATCATCCTCATACTTCCTGACGCACAAGAGCCCACTGCAGCAATCACTGTGTTAATCCGCCTGGTTGAGGGTCTTGCTCAAATGGTCCTCCACCATTCCAGGCATCATGTCCTTCTCCAAGGAATAGACCATGCTAGCAGCATGTCCAAAGTATTTGAGGTGAAGCTTCATCATCCTTGCCTCCAAAGAGCAGTCCAGCCACACCATCTCCAAGACATATCTGTTTGTTCTGGTTGTCTGTGGAATGTTCAGTGCTCTTCTCCAACATCACGGCTCAAAGGCATCAATTCTTTTTCTGTAGTCCTTATTCATTATCTGCCTCTCAGACACATATCAGGTAATCAGAAAGGCTATGGCATGAATCATACTAAGAAATACTATTATTTCTGATATTGTTTCTTTTGTGTTTGCTGAGTACAGTATGACTCTTAGCAACTCTATGAACAACAGATCTGAACACTGTCTTATCCTGTGACTTCCTCATCATCTCTGACATACTTAAGCCCATTGCTGCTGACACTGCGTCTATCTATCTAGTAGAGTTTCTTCCTCTTATTCACTGACCCTCCAGCTTTCCAAGCATCATGTCCACCTAATGTACAAA
>NW_006399886.1:6488959-6490086 GCF_000299155.1 Elephantulus edwardii
TGAGATGGATCTTGGTAGAAAGCAAAGAGTACTAGAAGAATGTTTATCTGTGTTTCTTTGACTCTGAAAAAGCATTTTACTGGGTGGATAAAAACAAATTGTGCCTATCCGTGAGGAAAACTAGAATCCCAGAACACTTTATTGTCCTTAGGAGAAACCCATTTTTGGACCAGGAGGCAGTGCTCAGAACAGAACACGAAAACACTGCATGGCTCAAAATCAGGAAAGGAGTGTGTCAGGGATGCATCCTGTTCCCATACCTTTTCAGTTTGTATACAGAACAGATAATTCAGGAAGCAGGGCTTTATGAAGAGGAATATGGGAGCAAGATTAGAGGAAGACTCATCAACAACCTACTACATGCAGATGACACAGCCTTACTTGCTGAAACTGAAAAAGACCTGAAGTGCTTGCTGCAGAAGGTCAAGGACTATAGTCTTCACTATAGATTGAAGCTCAACGTCAAGAAGACTAAGATTCTCACCACTTGGCCAATTGGCAGCACCATGATAGATAGAGAAGAGATTGACCTTGTTAACAATTACAGATTGCTTGCCTCCACAATCAACACTCTCAACACCAGCAGTCAGATAATAAAAAATATATTGTATTGGGGAAATCTGCTATTAGAGATCTCTCTAGAATTCTGAAAAGCAACAATGTCAGTCTAGAGACTAAAGGGCACCTAATCTAGGCCATGGTCTTCTCAATTAGTTGTTATGCTTCAGAGAGATGGATGTTGACTAAGGGTGAGAGAAGAAGACTTGATGACTTCGAGTTGTGGTTTTAGAGAATAGTTTTAAACATAGGATGGATTACCAAGAAAACAATACAGTGAAACTAAGTTTCTCCTTGGAGGCTAGGATTTTGAAGCTATATCTCACATACTGTGGACACGTGACCAGAAGAGATTGGTCCTTGTAGAAAGACATTATGCTTGGAAGGGTGGAGGGACTGCTCAAGAGAGGAAGACCCAGATAAGATAGATTGATATAGTAACTGGTGTAAAGGGTATTGTTTGGTTGGAATTAGTAAGACTGGTTCAGGACAGGGAAGGGTTGTACATAGGACCACTATGAGTTCAGGTGACTCGATGACACATAACAATAACAACAACAACAACAACA
>NW_006399886.1:6491786-6493034 GCF_000299155.1 Elephantulus edwardii
AAAGGGGAAAACCCTCAAACTCAACAAAACCACACTGTCTTACAGATATGTATCTGTGTGTGCAAAACTTCAGTTATCCCCCTGATGCTGCCTTTTGATACAAATGTGGTTATGGGAACAGGAAAGGTAAGCAAATAGAAAGAAATGGTAAAAAACAAACAAACAAAAACCACTTTAGAACTCAGTTAACATATTCTACTGCTTGTGTAATAAGGAATTTCTGTTTAAGTGCTATAAATTTGTAGAAGTCTAAAGGATACTCAAATCTGAATACGCTTCCCTTAACTTTTGATTATCTAAAGTCTGGATTAACTAAATTAATTGCCCAACACATTCCTACTGGTCAGAGAAGTGCAGCAGAAGCTGAGGAAAATGAAAACAAGTACAGGGAAACCAAAATATGAAAACAAGTATAGAAAAAATAAAATATTACCATGAGTCTGTCCCATCTGAATTGAAAAATAATCTTAAAAATAGGTTTGAAGCATTGTACCCCAACATTAAAAAACTAGATGAGTTGTGAGATTATATTAATAATATTATCCATGAAGAGAGAAAGGATCAATAAAAAGATGAGGAGAAAGAAACATGTCCGATGTCAGAAAACACCCTGAAAATTGCACCAGAACACCGTGATGCCAAAACAATGGGAACAGTTCCTAAACAGAAAATTTCAAAATGCAGAATGGGAAGAAAAAGAAAACTTGTTATAATATGTACAGAGACCTAGAATTGGAGAATAAAATTGGAAGAACTTAGCATTTTTCAAGCTAAAAGAACTGAAAACCAAATTCAAGTCTTAAGTTGCAATATTTAAAGATGCTGTGGGCAAATTCTTAAATGATCCAGGAAACATCAAAAAAAGATGGAGGGAATACATAGTCACTGTACCAAAAGAATTGGCCACCACTGAATATTTCAGGATATATGATCAAGATCCAATAAAAATGAAGGAAGCTATTCAAGATGAAATGAAGGCCGTGGCAAAGATAAGGTCTAAGAATCCATGAGATACCAATTGAAATGTTTCAAATAATAGATGCAGCCCTGGACATGCTCAACAGATGATGCCAGGAAATTTGGAGGATAGCTGCTTGGCCAACTAACTGGAAGAGATTTATGTTTGTGCCCATTCTCAGGTAGTTGATTCAACAGTTTTTTGGAAATTATTGAACAGTCTCATTAATAACACATGCAAGCAAAATACTACTGAGGATCATTTAAAAATAACTAGAACTGTACAATGAA
>NW_006399886.1:6494590-6500299 GCF_000299155.1 Elephantulus edwardii
TACAGTAATGTTCTTATATAGTATTTGTTCTTATGGGACTGAGTTAGTTCACCCTACAAGATTGGGTCGATCCATATGTAAACTTTACCTTAACTTTTACAATAGTGGTTTTAAACCATAATTGTCTTTTTGTGTGTTACTGGCTTGTATTGTTCAGAATAATTTGTTCTCCATTTATCTATGTTGTGTAGTATTTAATCAATGAACTTTTGAGTATTATTTAGTCATGCATTAGGATCATGCCTCATTATGTGAATGTATCATGATTTCTTTGGCCATCCACCTTTTGATAAACACACTTTTTCCTCATTTTCAGATTTCCAGGATATCTGTCTTTATGACCTTAGATAGGACATAAATCTTTTAGTTTCTGTTCACTTAACTTCATTGTCTTTGTCTTTTAACTCAGTAATTTCTCTGATTTAATTTCAAGTATGCTTTTGAATTAAATTTATTGTTTAGAGCCCCTATTAATACTTCGTTATCATTTCTATTATTTCTATTACAGCAAAAGGCTGTTCTTAATACAGAAAAAAATACAAAAATTGTAAACAAGTAATTCAATTCTTGTTCTCTTTATATACCGTCTAGAAAACAACATCTTTTAACCCAGAGATCAAAGCTTTGTCCTATCCTGAATGGTGTTAATGAATTATGTGTTGCTCTAGTCAATTGTTATAGTCAATCGATCTTGTTTAGAGTTTTCTCCTTTTATATGGCACTCTACTTTTTCCAGGATGATTTCTTTATCCGAAGATAACTACTCCTGAAAAAATGCTCATAGTATGCTAGACAAAGTTTCACTAAATATGCCTCCAAAGAGCACCCTGTTTGCACTTTCTCCAAGACAGATATATTTGTTCTTTTGGCTGTTTAAAGTATATCTAATATTCTCCTCTGGCATCACAACCCAAAGACACAATTCTTCTTTGGATTTCCATATTCATCATCTAATTTTCATGTATACTAAAAAAAAATTAAAAAAAAAAGAAACACAAAACTAAACTCATTGCTACGAGATTCAGAACCAGAGCAGCTTGTGAATTTAAACTTGTGTTTTCATTAACACCATAATTTCCTACCAAGCAGGTCACCAGAAGTCCATGTATATGAAGCAAGCAAAGACAAACAAATAAACAATAAAACCTGGTTTAGGTCAAGCATATTTTAGAATTTAAACTGATATACTGCCTCCGTAGCACTGTATGGTGATTATTGACTGCAGATTTCCTAAAGTAATATACTTTTTTTTCTTTTCTTGACTGCTTGCAAAAATGAGTGTTATTTGAGCTAAACCTTGGGAAAAGACATCAGGTTGGGAAGGGTCAGGAAAGAGAGAAGATCTTCAACAAGATTACCCCAGTGACTGTAACAACAGTACAGGATAGGGCAAGGTTCAGCCTGACCATAGGGTCATTATTAGTTGTAGCTATAGTATTAACAACAACAACCATATTCTGAGCACAATTAAGTGGTTTTAATTGCTTTTTGCCTCAGTGTTATCCATAATTTGTTATGATTCATCCAGCTGAATATTTCTGCGTAGTCAAGAAATAACAGGTAAACATCTTTATTCTATTATCTGATATCAGGTAAGATCCATCCAATATAAGTAATGATATATTTTACTCCAAGGCTGTTTCTCTATTCATGTTGAATTTCTTGCCAGTGCATTGCTCTAGCTGATTTTCAATAATCTTCACCAAGATTTTACTTCTGCATTATAATAGTTATTTCATTTAATTTCCTCACTGAATTGTATCATTCTCTGTTTTTGTTTTTTTTTTTTAGACTGGGAACATGTATTTCTTAAGTTGGTTGATCAAGTAGTAGTGTTCCAAATTTCTTGGCATAGACTAATGTTTTTGCGCAGGGCTATATATTTACTTAAACACCTTAAATTATAATCTACATGTTTCTAGGACCATAATTTTTAAGAAACAGATTAACATCTCAATAGGAAAAAAATCAAGGCAATCAACATACATGTAACATAAAAAGAAAAAGAAAAATGAAAATTTGATTTTCCCCCTATCATAAAGAAATAAAAATTAAAAGGATTGAGATACATCTTTTCACCGACCAGACTGAGGATTTAAAAGTAAATAAATGTTTCACTGTTTGCAAGCTGAAAATATGAATTGGAAAATTTGTTAAGAACAATTTGGCAATAGCTTTAATAATTTAAAGTGTGTATACTCATTTGAAAAATTATAATTCTTGGAATTTATGCAACAGAAAAATGCTATATGTGTGCAGAACTATACATGAATAATTATGTATTACAGCATAATAATAAAAATAGAACATTTTTAAAGCAACAAAGTATATATTAGTAAGTGTTGACTAAAGAAATTTCAGTATGTTCCTAAAGTGAAATATGCATACCATAGTTTTATAAAAAGCATGTCAACTGTGTTTTTAATCTTTCTTTTTATATTTTATTTACTAGCAAATTCACATGGAGAAAAGATGAAAGTCACGCAACTGTTGTAGACTTTCGTTCATAGGGTCACTATTAGTTGCCTACGACTCGTCAGCACTTAACTTAGAGAGAGACCAGTTGGCCTATTGGACCGAAAGTGACGCTACCAAGCCACAGGTGGGTGACTCTAATCCGAGTCCCTAAGGCCTGTCTTTGTTTTTTGGTGACACATTCTAGGTCTTATAACCCTGGTGTGTCCACTTGCCGGACAGAGGCAACTTGTGGTTGCTGTGAAGCTGAACACTGTGATACTGATGTGTCAAATGCGATAATGGTTAGTCATTGCAGATAGTGTTTGGTGGTGTTCCCCGACTAAAACAAGCTTGGAAGCAGGGGTGGCATCCACTTTCATAAATAGCTTGCCCGGGGAAACCCTACGAGCATAGAGAAAGGATGAAAGTCACGCAGCTGTTGAGGGCTTTTGTTCACAGGGTCGCTATGAGTCGCCTAGGACTCGACGGCACTTAACAACAACAAAAACAAGGGGGAAAAAATTAAATCCCTTTAACTTTATCTACATAATAGCTACTCAATGTTATTTTATTGGTTTGCATACAATAGTTCATATACATTGTATATTACATTTTCTTTATTTACATGTTCTTTGATAAACTAATTCATTAAACTGTATTTTACAATTGTTATTTATCTATTCCTATTATTATCCCATTTTTTCAAGTCCCTGTTGAATCTTTATTATTTTACCCACCAATCACCCATTAACCTCTGCTATCCTTGCGATTTCCACCTTCCCACTTTTTTTCTGCCTCTTTTCCACCCCACACCCTTCTCTTTTGAAAATTTACACACATATTTCTCAGCTATTTGTATTTCTTTTTAAGGTCTTAAACAGGATTTGTCTTTTAAAACTGAGTTTTATCACTTTGCATAATGTTCTCTGGATTTTTCTCATGTTATATCTTGTTGTTACATGCAGTTGAGTCACCTACGACTCATAGTGATTCTGTACAACAGCTCTGAAGGATGCCCTGCCCTGAGCCAGTGTCACTCACTCTGACAGGCCTAGTTTTATTGTCCTCGTTACTGTATCAATCCATCTTAATCCATCTTATCCGTGGTCTTCCTATCCTGTACTGGCCCTCCACCCTTGTGGTAGTGATGTCCTTCTCCAGATACTTGTCTCTCCTGGCCACATGTCCAAAGTATATGAGACAGAGCTTCAAAATCCTAGCCTCTAAAGAGAAACTTGGTTTTACCTCCTCCATATTATTATACAAAAATCATTACTCCTAAGTGCTGCATAGTATTCCATTGTGTAAATGTACATATCTCATCAGATTCATTTGTTGATGGGCATTTGGACAGTTTCATTTTCTTGCTATTGTGAAGAATGATGCCATGAATATAGGTGAACACATCTCTGTTCAGGCCTCATTTCTGATTTCCTTAGGGCATATTCTTAGTGGTATAATAGCTGATCATAGAGGTTTTTTGAGGAAATCCAAAATTGTCTTCTAGAGTGATTATACCATTTTGCAATTCCATCAGCAGTGCATGACAGTACCAACCTTTCTGAACAATCTCCAACATTTGTTATTTGTCCTGTTAAACTTTACTACTGCTACTGGGGTGAGATTTGCAGCTTTCTGACTGCCAGTGATTTTGAACATTTCTTCATGTCTCCATTGACCATTAAAATGTCTTCTTTTGTGAAAGTTATTTTCATGTCTTTTGTACATTTTTTTAATCAAGTTATCTGTATTTTTCTTATAGAGGCCCTGTAGTATTCTGTAAAATTTCCTTATGAGAATCATGTCTGAGGTATAATTGGCAAACATTTTCTCCTAAATGTGGACTTTCTATCTACCCTACTGGGGGCGGGGGGAAGATACACATAGGGTCTTGATTTTAAGAAGGTGTTATTCTTCACTTTCATCCTCCCCTTGTTGTGTTTTTCTGGCTATATATGAGAGCCTATTTATCCCATAGGCTAGGGGTTCTAAATTTGGTCTCATTTTGCCTCTTATGATCCTTATGGATTTGGGTTTTACCTCAAGATTTCTTATGCACCTTGAGTTGATTATTCTGTATGGTGTGAGATGTCATGTGTGTGTGATCCTAGTTCAGTTTTTCTACAGGCAGATGTCAGCTTTGCCAGCACCATTTGTTTAAGAGATTATCATTTCCTTATTTGACAGGCTTTGATAAGTTGTCAAATAACAATTGATCATTGGTACATAGGTTGATTTCTGTGTTATTGATTTTATTCTATGTGTCTATCATTGAACCAAGACCATTCCATTTTGATTACTATAACTGTGTAATAGGCTTTTAGATCAAAGAGTAAGATGCCGCCTACATTTTATTTTTTGTTTTCATAAGAGCTTTCTTATTTGGGTTCACTTTCCTTTCCAAATCTGTTTACTACTTTTTTCTACCTCTGAACTATGAATATGGAATTTACTGGGATTGTTTTGAAAATGCAGAATCTTTTTGGTAGTATTGTCAATTTCACAGTTTTCTTATCCATGAACAGGAACTATTTTTCCATTTCAGTAGGCCATTTTGTTTATTGTAGTCATGGTCTGCAGTTTTCCTCATAAAGCTCTTTATGACTCTAGTTAGGCTTTTTCTCATATATGTCATCTTCTAATTAGGTATTGTAAAAGATATTGCTTGCTGTTTCCTTTCCTATGCTTTCTTAGTTACTGTAGTTAAATCCAGCTGATTTTTTAATATTGATATTATATCATGTCACTGTGCTAGACTGATTTACTAGGTCTAACAGTTTTCTGTTGAGGCTTCAGAATTTTGTGTGCAATATCATGTCATTTGCATATAATGAGATTTTTACCAAGTTGCCAGTTTTGGTGCTTCTTATTTCCTTCTCTTGTATTGCCCTAGCCAGTAGTTCCAATACAATGTTGAATAGGACTGATGATAATGAGCCTCCTGCTCTGGTAGCTGTTCACAAGGGGAATTCATTTAGTTTTTTCCATTGAGGATGATATTGGCTTTTGGTGTTACATATATATTCCTCACTGTGTTGAGGAGATTCCCTTCTATTTACATTTTATTGAGTGCTTTAATCAGGAAAGAGTATTAGATTTTGTTGAAGGCCCTTTCTGCCTCAGTTGATAGGATCATGTTCTTGTTATTTGTTTTTTTAATTTGATGAAGCAAATAGATTGTTTTTCCTTATTGACAATCATCCTTGCAGACCTCTTATGAATCTCACTTGGTCATTATGAGTTGTGGGGAGA
>NW_006399886.1:6500668-6501866 GCF_000299155.1 Elephantulus edwardii
CCCTGGTGGTAAACTGCGCTGCAATCCCAAAGTCATTGATTTGACTCTACCAGCTGCTCCACAGGAGAAGGATAGGTGATCTCTTCCCATGCAGTTTATAGCCTCTGAAAACCAATGGAATGACAACTATAAGTTAGTTCACTTTAGAAAGCAATGGATTGAGTTGTCCAGAATTGAGCTATTTTATTATTAGCAATATGTCTGCTATTCATCTTGTTTTATATTAAAAAGAAATATTTTCATTGCCTTTTATCTAAGATGTTGCATTTTTTGAAAAGCTATGTTCAAGACTCACTAAAATTTACTTAAGTAGTTAAATTGAAGCCCCACATTATGACTCAAAATCTTCCTCCATTGAAATAAAACAACACTAAGTATTTGACTAGTTTTGTTAATTTAAGAATCAATACTTTTTTAATTACTAATCATAATTTATGGATTTTTCAAAAATATAAAATCCTCATTAGAAAATTTATAATTAACATTATAGAGAAAAGAGACTCGTGCATGATTTTCTCAGACTTTTTTTAATGTGTCTCATCAAGTCTTACCTTTTAGCACTACACTTGCTGATTCTTCTTCCTACTCTGAGATTAGCAATATAAATAGAGTTCTAACTTTAGTTTTAATCCAGACATCACTTTTGTTTAACCTATTTGCTCTTGGGCTGTATGCTTATTTTAGAATTAAAATTTAACTTAACTTTTCATTTACCAAATAAAGACTTCATCCGCGCCATCACTCTGTCCCCTTTCTCTTATTTCTAAAATTTTAATTAGGAGGGTTTGACAATGGTCCATCTCAAATGCTGGATTTAGTGGTTCTGGCAGATAACAATGTTTCATTTTCTACAGAGTCAATAAATTCAACAAAATTTCTTTTTACATTAAAAAAGTAGTAAAGTGGGAATACTGTTATTTTTGGTGTTCTTGCTAGGTGCCTTCAATTTCCCTATGATTCATAAGGACACTATGAACAGATCTGAACCTTGACCTATTCGAGCCAACCTCACTGTCCCTAACATCCTTGATCTCATGACCATAATCATTGTGTCCATTCAATTAATCCAGGGTCTTCCTCTCCTATGCTGACCCTCCACCCTTCTAAGCATGATGTCCTTCTCCAATGACTGGTCTCCTCTGGCAGTTTATTCAAAGTATGTAAGAAAACTTAGAAATCTGTGCTTTCATAATCACAA
>NW_006399886.1:6501966-6502969 GCF_000299155.1 Elephantulus edwardii
AATGATTTTGTAAATTATTACCTAACTTGGGAGGGACTAGAGAGCATTATGTTGAGTGAACTAACTCAGTCCCATAAGAGCAAATAGTGTATTAAACCATTATTGTAGAATGAGTATAATGATCCAAGGAGGGGTCGGAAGGTGGAAGCAGAGGGATGAGAATGTGCTGGGGGGGGGCAGTTAATTATGGGCTTGTACAATTTGATTGGTGAGAAGGGTAAGGGAAACTGGAAGAATCTTTTCTGGAAAACAATGTATTTTAAATAAACTAGTATAATTAAAAAAAAAAACAAACTGGTGCTCTCAAAGAGTAAACTGGCTTCACCCTCTCTAGGCTAAATTTGTTTCTCTTTTGGCAGTTCATGGTATGTTCAATACTGTTCTCCAGCAACACAACTCAAAGGCACTGATTCTGACATCCTAATTCATAGTCCGGCTTTGAAATACATAGCAAACAATTAGAAGATCTTAATTTCTGAAGAATTCTGCATTGGTAAATATGTTAATAAAATTACTTTAGTCTCTAGACTGATAACATTGCTCTTTAGCTCTCTAGAGAGGTCATTGACAGCCAATTTTTCCAATTCCATTTGTCTTTTAATTTCTTGACTGTTAATATGGAGTTAGTTATAGAACAAGGTTCAGGTCTTTTGTTCATAAGGTCACTATAAGTTGTATTGAACTTGACAGCATTTAATCACTGCTAAGTGAGACCAATCTTGTTATATTTTGCTTAAACATTCTTCTAAATTGTACATCACTCTTCTGTCAATTTGCTGTACTGAGGTAATTTGGGTTTGCTGTGATGCTGTATCTTATGCCACTGGGGTGTCAAATGTCATAATGGTTTCCCAAGGTGCACAGTGTTTGGTGGCACTCCCAATTTAAAACAGGTTTGGAAGCATTAGTGGCATCCACTTCCTAAACCACATGCCTATAGAAACTCTATGAACTTGGAAAAATGATGATAGTTATAGAAAGGCATCTGGTCTTTTGTTCATAG
>NW_006399886.1:6503089-6506251 GCF_000299155.1 Elephantulus edwardii
AAAAAAATATTGAAGCCTTTAAAAATAATGTGATACATTACACAATTCCACAGTTTATGAAGTGCCCTAAAGAGTTAGTAAGAAAGATTATAAAATTATCAAAGATTCCCTGGAGAGACCATAAAGAATAGTGATGCAGGTAGCAAAACCTCAAGAATCTGTAAAATAAGACTAAAATACAAGATTTATCAATTAGAGACTGAAGACAATGGGAGGAGGACCATAGATTTGTTTCTAGCATGAAATTGAAGAAAAGTTTAACAAATAAAACTCAGATATTCAAGTGATATCTTCATAATTTAGAATCAAAGATGACCATAGATCAGTTGCTTCCTCAGATGCCCTAATTGTGCATGACTATAAATTCGAGATGAAGTATAGCTCAAAGAAGAAAAAAAAATCTCAAATGAAATGTCATAAAAGAAATGACTCAATTGATTATTCATTTTAAAAAAGAAAACAAAAACCCCTACCTAAATGACTCTACAGATATATAAATGAATCAATTGACTATAAGAATTTAATTTATGAAATAAGTTGAAATATCAAAATAAAAATAACATCTTTTTAGCTGGAACTTTTAAATATACTACTGTATTTACCAATGCAGAATTCTTCGGAAATTAAGGACAATAGTCATTTGTCTAAAGGATTGTATCATTGGAGTTTGAGAACTTACTTGAGTTTTGTTATTTTGATCTTTAAATTTTATACTTAAAAACAAACCTGTGACTATGAAGTAAATTCTGCTCAGGGAAATCCATATGTTTCAGAGCAGAACTTCTACACAGAATTTCATTAGTCGTAATTTTTCAAAATAGACTGACATATCTTTCCTCCACAGAGCCACAAGGTAGATTTGAAAAATGGACAGGTTAGCAGTCAACTTGAAACACTGTGCTCCCCGAATTTTTTAATTAAAGCTTAGCATATTATAGTTATGAAGTTAAATGAAAGCCTTAAATAGTATGGAACTCAATTCATATGAATTGGAAAAAACAAAAACGTATCAGTAAAATGTGCTTGTAATTATGTCAAAGATTTAAAATATGGGCATTTTAAATTGTGACTTTAATGAACATTTAAAAAGACATTTATTTTCATTCATTCATGCACATTTTCTTCCATCATCCAATTCACTTTGTAATGCATGTCCTATTCCAGATGTTATTACTATTATTATTTCTAATGGCCCCTTCTTTTTAGATTGTCCTTCCCTCCCTTTATTCCAGTGCAGCATTCATATTCTATCCATTCTTTTTCTGTTCCTGCAGCCTGTATCTATACAATTGTTACAATAGTGGTCTTATGCAATGTTTTTCCCTTTGTAACTGAGATATTGAATTTAACATAATATTGCATAGTGTTTTATGAGTTCATTACTTTTTCAGTGTTGCATAATAATGTTGGATAAAGCAAAATTACCTGATGTTAAAATATATTTTGTGTCATTTGGCTGCAAAGCAAAAGACTAGTGATTAAAATCCACTCATTTCTTTACAGTTGAAAGAGGGATAGTTTCCTCTTTTAAAGATTCATAGCCTTGGAAATCTGGTTGAGTCAGAACTGATTCCACAGAATTGGGTTTGGTTTGTGTTTTTCTTGTTTTTCTTGTTTATTGAAGTAAAGTATAACAGAAGGTTAAGTACTGGTGAATTAGAGAAATAGAGAGCAGGAGAAAGATTATTGTATTTGTATCAAAAATCCCATCAAGAAACTTCTTTTAGAGTGATAACATGATCCCTGTTCAATTCATTTCCCAAAATACTGTCCTAGACTCAGAGGAGAGATGGGGAGGATAGCCTCGTGTAAGAGCTGTCACTTTAATCTTTAGTCTTGTCCTTGACCTTTTCTAGTATTCTGTGCATTAGGCCCCCACATAGAAGATACCTGCTTTAGTGAGCTGCCTTTTGGAGAAAGAAGAGGCAAAGGGAATCTTTTCTCTTCCTTAAACTTTCAAAGAAACAAATACATTTTCAATTTATAAAGGGGGAAAAACTTAATCTCCTCTAGCACCGGTGGCCTAGTGACAAGATGCTGCACTGCAATCCTGAAGGAATGTTTAGAATCCACCATGAAAGGAGGATGACTAATCTTCTCTTCTGTGATTAACTGCCCCTGACTTGAAGAGACACAATAGCACAACCAACAAGTCAGGAAGCTTGGGAATTATCAAACTAAAAACTTCAATTTTGTTATCACCGAGTCAGCACTTTTTTATACATTTCCGGGCCTGTCAATTGCATAGCAACCCTCTTTTGAGTTTCTGAGACTGTTAAGTTCCAATAGGAAGAAAATGTTACTATTTACCCTCTCGTGCTTCTGGGGGATTTGAGCTTCCAGAGAGGCTAAGTCCTCTTTAGTCCGTAACAAATCTACTAAAGTAGGTTGTACTCCTAACAAAAGCTTCATTTCTCTAACAGTTCTAGTTCAACACCAACTCCATGGGAGAAAAAAAGAGTAATCTCTTTCCATTGTAGTTTGTAGCCTAAGAAGCCTAATAGAAGATTGTTAGGGATCAGAATAGGCCTAATGGCAGTGAGTGCGAGTTGTGCTTGAGTAAGTAGCCTACAAGAAGAAACACAACATATTTACTTACTAAAAAGATATTGAGAGCTTGCATTAATTCTGTTGTATAGTAACAAAGGGTACTATCATTATTTCTATATTCTCTATAGGGAGCTTTAGTGGCCTAGTGCTAAGAATTTGTGTTGTAAAATCCAATATATTTTATTTGAATCTGCCACTTAATCCAAGAGAAGAGGATAGACAATCTCCTCCCCTGTGTTTAACTGCCTCTGAAAACCAGCCGGAGGGGTCAGCTATGGGTCAGCTCCGACAATACTCAACAAGAAAATTTTCTCCATAAAGAAGATAAAAAATTACAATAATCAATATAGATTACTACTTAAAACCAAGAAATAAAAATCTTCATAAGTGGACAAGTAAGTAACATCATGATATATGGGGAAAAGATTGAAGTTATATATATATACTACAGAACAATTTCATTGATTTCACATGCAAGCAAGATTCTACTGAAGATTATCCAAAAATGACTGGAACAGTACTGCAGCAGAGAACTGCCAGAAGTCCAGGCTGGGTTTAGAAGGGGTCGTGGTACTAGGGATATTGTAGCTGATGTTAGATGGATCTTAGCTG
>NW_006399886.1:6508093-6520271 GCF_000299155.1 Elephantulus edwardii
CTACACACACACACACACACACACACACACACCCTCCCCCCACACACACACATGCACAGAGTCTATACCCATCATTAGAACTTATGGTCAATGCAACAGTTAAGAAATCAAAGAATATTGTGCATTGAAAAAAATAGCCAAGAAATAATTATTTTTTAAAGTGCTGAAGAATAAGAACATCATCAATCTGAAGACTAAAGTGTGCCTGACCAAAATGGTGGTATTTTTAATTGCTTCATCCAGCACCTGAAATTTGGACAAATAATTTAAAAAAATGAACGAAAAATTGAAGTGTTTTGAATTATGGTGTTGGAGATTACTGTATATTTCAGACTTCCAGTAGAACAGACACATTGCTTTTAGAAAAAGTGCAACCACATTACTCCTTGAAATCAGGGATGGTTTAGCTTCATCTCACATATTTTAGGCATGTTGTTAGGGAGTTCCAAGCTTTGAAACAAGAGAACTTTCAGTGAGAAAAATTGACAAAATGACTGCAACAATAAGCTTAAACATGGTGGATATTATAAGACTGGTACAGGATAAGGTGGTAAGTTTCCATCTGTTGTTCTTAGTCACCATTAATGGAATCACTTCAAGAGCACATAATATGCACACACACAAAAGTAAAGAAATTGACCCAATGATTTCCAAGTAGTTTTACTAGAAATTAGGAAGATAAGACTTTCTAATTTAGATAGAAAAATAGAGTAAGAATGCATATTTGTATATATTTAAGATACATCTTACAATAATCAGAAATTATAGAATTGATGTTTTTATTTCAGTCTATCTAAATTCTTAATTCTAAATATGAAAGATAAATAAGTGTTCTTTTTACTGTCATTTAAAATGACAATGCACAAATTGTCTTTTAGCTGTGTAAGTTTCAAACCACACCTAGAGTGTGATGGCTAAAGTGAACTTTTGTAATTCATTCTGATCCCTGTATTTTACATGGACATCAGGGTTTGTCAAACACAGTTCATTTTTGTTCAAAGTCTATCAATAGGACAACATAAAATTTACCAGATACAATGCACTCACAACAAACAAGAGTAGCATGGCCTAAACTCAGCTAACTTCAAGGGTCCTACAGGAAACAAAAACAAAAGAAATGAATGGAATATATCTTGAATTGTAGACTAGGCAGAAGAGAAGAGCAACGGATAGTTATTCATTTAGGACATTCTCTGCCAAGCTACTTTGGCCTTTATTTTTCCCTCATTAGTCTGAAGGGCATCCTTTTTCATAACATTACAGCTGCACCTGAGGAATTCTTCACATGAGAAATCCTGACTCTAGTTTCTGATGCTCTTTTTCTTACGTTGGGTTTTGTTATCTACACTTTTCATATCTCTGATTATAGATCTGAAATTGGATGACAACATCAATTAACCCCTTCTTCTCTCTCTTCTTTTAAGTAATAATCCAATCATTTTCTTTTGACACAAAATGTGTTAAAAATTTACAGAAGATAAAGTTAAAATTGACCTTATTGAAATATATTATTGCTGTGTGAAAGCTAATCTTTTTTTCTCATTACCATTTTTTTCACTTATCTCATATATGTATATATGTGTGTGTGTTTGCGTATATATATGTATATATTACTATTTCTGTTATTTATTATCCTTTCTTTCACAAATCCTTGGAAGTTGTCTTTCCTAGATTTATAAAAACTTGTTTCTTTTCAAGTATTTCCCATCATCTTCTGACTCCTGTCTAAACTCTTTTCTCTCTCTTCTCTAGTTTCTCACGTGAGTCAGCATTTCTAAATCTATCATTCACTCTAAAGAATTTGAATTTTTAATGATTATGTGAATAATGAAAAAACAACAGGAATCTAACATTAAAAGACCCTTTTAACAGTTGACAATGCTGTTAATACTATGAGGAGTACTAACTTTGACCACTGAAATACAATGTCTTATTGTTCATTCTTTTCAGATTGATTTTCTCTTCAACTACATAGGCCTTTAATTATATTGAAAGTTTACAGAAAAGTTGAGTTTTCATTAATTCATTGTTATATGGGTGAGCCTGGAAGATATATTGAGTGAAATATCTCACTCACAAAAAGACAAATACTATATAACATCACTATGATAAAATAGGACTGACATAGGGGATTGGTGCAAGAATAGGAAAAGGGTAGATAGATATTATCTGTCATTCATTCATTCATTCATTCATTCATTTATTTACACTGCTGCTTCTTTGAATGTGGATTTTGGATCCAAGTAAAATTTTATCATTGACCAAAAAACAAAAAAAAAAAAAAGAAAGAAAGAAACTACTATCTTTTTTTGCATCCATCTACCTTTACCTGGTAATGTAAATCTTTGGATTTCTACCTTTTCCCAAGCACTGCTGTTGTCCAAATAGAAAAAGTGTCCCTTAATTGATTCAATTATTCAATTGATATAATTTGTTTTATAAGCTACAAAACAATTCAACGGTATTCTCTCAATCAACATCTACTTAGAAAACTTGCTTTTACTCTGAGTCTTCATGGCACTCATATGAGATAAAGAAAAACTTCCGTACTGTGTTGTTCTCACAGTGGAGGCATTTATCTCATATCTAGGCATTGCCTTGAGATCAAACTTGAGTTTGTATAATCTCCCACTTAATAAGAATGGGTTTTAACCCAGGAATTTTTTATATTTTTCATACAAAAAGAAGTTTAATAGTTATTAGCCACACTAATGAGTGTCTGTGTTTAATTGACTATCACTTTAATTCTATTAACAAGCTCTGATGTCCTCATGGTAAGGAGTTGTGCTACCAGTTCAAAGGCAGATGGTTCAAATCCATAAGCTGCTTTGTGGGTGAAAAAATAGACCATTTATAGCCTGTGAAAACCCATTAGAGGATTTGTTATGAGTCTGTCTTGATTTGACTGCACAGAATACAACAACAATGTGAGAGTTACAACATATTTCTCTACACACACACACACACACACACACACACACACACACACACTGGAACTCTGATGTCCTAGAGTAGAGCATTGTTTGTTGTTGTTAAGTGCTGTCGAGTCATAGGCAACTCATAGTGACCCTATGATTGAAAGTCCTCGACACTTGCATGACTTTCATCCTTTCTCCAAGTTCATAGCGTTTCCGGAGGCAAGCTATTACAGAAGTGGATGTCACTCCTACTTTCAAACTTGTTTTCATCAGGGAGCTCCACCAAACACTGTCTTCCATGGATAAACATTAACACATTCGATACATCAGTGTCGCAGTGTTCAGCTTCACAGCTGCCACACCAACTCTAAGGGAGTCTGCGTGACAAAATCACCTGATTGAAGCGAAAGCTTCAAGGAAGTCAGCCTCTCGGAATGTGTGCTTTCTCCATGATTGTTCTTGGCCTTTCTGTAATTTCTCTTCTATTGTTTCTTTGTATTTTCTATGTGGAACAGGGGGAGAAGGCTGTGTCCTTTACACAAAGTGTTCCTACTAAAAGTTTGTTAGATGTTCCCAGGAAGGAGAAAAATGGAGGTGATGACTTTAATATGCAAACATTACCTTTGGTTCTTTTAGCATTACTAAAACTTCTCAAGAATAATATGACTTTAGGGGAATCCATGGATGCATTATAACAAGAAGAATTAATGGTGGAAATCTCAGAGACGACCACCCCAGAGATTCCCAGATTTCTAGGGCTTATAACAACTCCTTCAAAGGAAAAACCCAAACTTGTGCCCCTCACCATGAGAACACCAGGTGGAAGAATTGTTTATCTATTTGGTCATTTGTGGCAGCCCCCTATTGGGAAAGTCCCTTACAGAATTCCGGAGCCTACAGATAAACCTCTTCCATATACTGGAGAATATGATGAATTTAATGCAAAACACCCTGATGGTTTTGTGTCTTGGGATATATTTGTCAAAAGGTTTGAAAATGACCAAAGGGAAGATGTTATGCGAGGTATAGGTGGTAAAATAAATCATAAGACACGAGATTGGGATGATGAATTTAGGTCCTTTGTATGAATCTGAACCCCCTTATTGAGATAGTGATCACCCCTGGAATAATGGAAGGCGTAAAAGTGTCTCTTGAATGGAAATAAATAATACTGTAAATTCAGCTAAAAATTTAAAATGTATCAGCTTAAATTTATTTTTTTTCACTTCCATCTTTTACAGCTTAAATTTAAAATGTAACTTTTTTCACCTTGTAACTTTATAACCCAAACAAGTAGGAGAACAGGTTTGAGAAAATGTTTAAGCAAGAAGTCATTGTCTACCAAGTTCTCCAATTACCAAGGAACCATGACCATAAAGAACAGCTGTGTGCAAGAAAATAATGTAAACTTTATTCATACTTTTGTTATCTTTTTGGCTATCTCTAAGCCGCTAATTGTAAAATGGGGTATAAATATTTCATGCTAAGTTCAATAATATAGAACTTAAATCATCAGATCACTTGACTGTGTGTCTTGTGTTCTTTCACCAACCCTCTTTTTTCCCTCTTTATTCCCTCTTTGAGACCCTAGACTCCAGGCTTGCAGCCCCACCCCCCACCCCAGTGCAGCAGCCCGCGGCACACAGCATCCACAAGTTACCTCGTCTGGCAAGTAGACACACCAGGCCTTTATGACCTAGAAGAATGTTTAAAAAAAACAATGAAAAACAGGTCTGAGGGCCGCGGATTAGAGTCACCCACCTTTGGCTTAGTAACAAAACTTTCGGTCCACTAGGCCAACTGATCACTCTCTGTGTTGATGTTATCATTGTTAAGTGCCAGAATCATAGGTGACTAATAGCGATCATAGCGATTGCAGTTAAAATCTTACAATTTCTTGAAAGGAAAATGTGCAACCTCTTTCTGTGTGATTTACATCCTGTAAAAAAAATCTGCCAAATTCTCAGCTATGAGTTAGTTATGACTCAAAACAATGAAAGTTCTATATATAAACACACAGTCTCTCTCTCTCTCTCTCTCACACACACACACACACACACACACACACACGAACTTTGGGAACAACAAATTAGACATATATAAAATATTAATGTTGTGTATCATCAAGTCAGAACTGACCCAGAGCTGATCCTGTAGATTTTCAGGTATCTAATTTCATTTTTATGGTTTACATAATTATAATATTTTTATTAGAAAGGAAACATTGGGACCATTTTTGGTGTGTCTTAATAGTTTTTGCAATCACTTTGACTTGTTTTCTTAAGAAAGTTTTATTATCACCAAAAATATCATTTCTTTCAAAATGATATAACATCATCATAAACACTGATTTTGGTAGCCTAGTGGCAAGAAGCTGTGCTGCAATCCTCAAGGCATGCAGTTTGAGGCTACCAGCTGCCCTGCAGGAAAAGGACAGAAAATCACATCCTATGCAATTAACTGCCTCAGAAAACTCTCTGGAGATTCAGCTATGGGTTCTTTCCAACGCTACGGTCCACAACAACGACAGTAAATATATATATATCACTGCCATTGAGTTAGAACTGTCTCATAACTGATCCTCCAACATCAGCAGAATCCCCATGCCAGAGAGACAGGGCATGTTCATTAGGAGTGCAACTCCTTAAGAATTATGTATCCAGAGTGCTCCACTGTGCTCTCTGTATGTCTCTCTATAGGCAGATAGATATGTGTATATATATATAATGTGTATATAAATATATGTATTAGATAGTAATATATGTGTATGAATAAGTGTGTGTTTATGTTTACATATATGTTGTTATTATTTTTTATGTGCTGTCTAATCTCTTGTGACTCTTAGCCACCTTATGACAATAATCTTGTTCCCTGTTCTATATTGAGCCAACTTCACCGTCTCTGACACATCTACCCCTATGACCTCAGTCACCGAGTCAATCCATCTCATCCAGGTTTTCCTCTCTTGTGCTGTCCCTCCACCCTTCCAAGCATGATGTCCCTCTCCAAGGACTGATCCCTCCTTGGAACATGTCCAAAGTATGTTATGTGGAGCTTCAAAATCCTTACCTCCAAGGAACAGACAGATTTCACAATCGCCAGGATGAACCTGTTTTGTTTTTTTTTTCCTTAGCAGTTTATGGTTTATTCAATACTCTTCTCCAGAGCCACAACTCAAAGGCATTCACTCTTCTTTTATCATCTTTTGTCATTGCTCATCTCTCTGACGAACAGCAAGTAATTGTGAAGACCATAGCCTGAATTGGGTTCACTTTAGTCTCTAGACTGACATTATTGCTCTTCAGTGTTCTGGAGCAGTCTCCTGACAGCAGATTTTCCTGAAGCAATTAGTCTTTTAATTTCCTGGCTGCTGGACCCAATAGTTTTGATTGTGAGACCAAGTAAGTTGAAGCTGTTAACAAATTCAATTGCTTTGCCATCTATTGTGATGTTGCCAAACGACCCATTGGTGAGAATCTTTATTTTTATATTGAGCCTCAATTTATTTATATTGAAGGCTGGAGGCCTTGGTCTTTTAAACTAACAAAGTTATTGCTCCTGCATTCTGCATAGCATCCCATTGTGTGAATGTACCATAATTTCTCAATCAATTCGTTTGTGGTTGGACCTTTGGGCTGTATCCATGTTCTTGCTACGGTGAATAATGCTGCTATGAACATTGGTGTACAAATCTCAGTTTGTGTCTCAGTTCTCATATTCTCGGGAAATATTCCAAGGAGTGGAATAGCTGGGTCATACGGAATTTTTATGTCCAGCTTTTTGAGGAAGAGCCAAACTGACTTCCACAATGGTTGCACCATTTTACAATCCAACCAACAATGTATTAGAGTTCCTTTCTCACCACATCCTCTCCAACATCTATTACTTCCTGCCTTGTTAAATTTTGCCACTCTTACTGCAGTGAGATGGTACCTCATTGTGGTTTTTATTTGATAGGTTAAAACAACTGGTTTTCAGTAAGCCAATTCCAATGATCTACAATAAAATAAAATTGCCCTATCTGTTTGTAAAGTGGAAATTTTTACATAAGCTGATTATCTCTTCTTATTCCTGGGACCAGCTAGTAGGTTAGACAAAGGACTTCCACTTTAGTAACTCTTATTTAAACTTCTGTGACATCAAACACTAAAACTATTGCCTTGAAGCAGATTCTGATTACAAACAAGGCTTTAATTCTTTATGAGTAGAGACTGTCTATCTCTCTCCCATGGAAAAGCTGTTGGATTTGAACTTCCAATTTTTTGGTTAGCAGCCTAATACATCATTACATACGGTGCCAATAGGGATCAACAAACCTTAAATTAAAACAAAAATTGTTATTTGTCTACCTCATTTTTTTAAACTTAAAAAAATTTAAGATCCAAACACTTGGGAAACAAAATCCTCTCCCTTGTTATAAAATAATAAATGTTCTACTCTTAGTCAGATAAATGAGATCTTAAAAAAGATAAGTGTCTCCATATGCCAGTGATCATAAACAATCACAAAACTCTGAAGGAAAATTAATATATAGTTACATATGGTAAAACATATGGGCCTGACCAAGTTTAATAGAGAAATAGTCCTCAGTTCTTTAACTTACATATTTTGGCATGGCTGATTATCCACACAAACGGTTATGTGAAGTATACTCGGGTTGTACATTTTATATTTTTGTCATTGCTATCGATCCCCAATGTAAACTCTTCCTATATAATAGTCCTATTCATCTTTGCATTTCCAGAGCATGAGTAATAGGGAGTTTATAGTATTGTAGACAGTTTTATGAAGAATTCTATGATATATGTGAAAGTTTTCACATATACTGTAGGTCATCCAGAGAAATTCTGTCAACAAGCCTACATATAAAGGCACCAACAAATGATAAGTCAAAGAGAAAAAGATTTGGGGACAGACTCACTCTATTTTTGCAGCAAATCTTTCTGCTTTGAGTACATTTCTTCTCACAAATAGAGAAACCTCAAGACTAGTAAATAAAAGTTATACTGTCAGCAAAAAAAATAGCAGTATACTGCAGTGAATTCTTTCCTGGTGCATATGTAAGAGATCATTTTTTTAAAGTTTACAACAGACATTTTATAAAAATAAAAATTTAAATTTAGCAAACTTGACTTTATGAAATTTTAATTTAGTAAATTCAACAAGTTTCCATTGCAATATTTTTGGTATTATATGGACAAAAAAGCCCGGGGAAAGAAGTGACATGAAAACATTTGTTATGAATAAAATAAAACGTGAACGATTAGTTAAAAACTAAATTGAACATAATGATCTCTTATCAACAGAACTGTTTCCCCATTTGTTACAAATGTCATAAATTTTAGCTATTTGATGTTTTACAAAAACAAAACATTGACACTTGAAAAAATGTGCTGCTAACCCAAAGGAGTCACCTTTCTGGCCGATGGGCAAAGTCATTTTGTGATATTTACAGCCTCCTAAAGAGCCCATGGGGAATTAGTTATGATTTGGTTCTAATCTTGTTTAGCCCCACACGTTCAATGTTGTTGCCAATAGTTTAGTATCTAAACACCGATGGTCTTAGAGCTGCTCTAACTACACTGCAGACTGATTCCTATTCTAATATATGCTCTAAGATGTGAAATGAGGCTTCTATCAATTGTGAGAGGCTTCTATCAATTGTGAATGGGGAGGATATGTATGTTTTGTAAGGAAAGCAAGCCTACTGACTCCCAGCCGACTGAGCTCTAACTAGGTGAAATTGCATACCCTTATAAATAAAAGACAGCTTATATTTAATCAAGGCACAATTAGAATAAGTTACATTCAGTTATAATTATACCAGTAACTAGCCTGTGGACTTAACCAAGTCATATATTTTTAAATAAAAGTAATTTCTCTTATAATGAGACTGTGCCTAGTGGCAACGTGCTGTGATACAATCCTAAAGGCACACTGTTCGAGGGCACCAGCCACTCGGTGGGAGAAGGACGGGCAATCTCCTCTTGTGCAATTAACTACATCTGAAATACAAGTCTGAAGATTGGAAGCAATATGTAACAAAGTGTACATGTTATGTACCATAAAATCAGAACCAACTCATAGCTAACTATTCAGCAGGTTGGGTGTTTTGGGTTTTTTTTTGTTTGCTTGTTTGATTTTGGGGTTTTTGTTGGTTGGTGGTTATGCCCCTATCTGGTAACGTTTTTAGTTTGTTTTTTTTTTGGGGGGGGGAGGGTTGCCACCATATTCCCTTTTATTATTATTTTTAATCTTATTGTTATTTAAACAAATGTTTACAGAAAGACTGAGTTTCCATTCTTTCATTGTTGCACATTTTCCTTTTTCTTCTTCCATCCCCCATCCCTAGTTCACTTTGTATTACACATATTGGTCCATATTGCTAATTATCAAATGTATAAAGTTAATCACATATTCCTTTCACTGTCCTTCCAGGCTTAGCTGTTCCAGTCCAGACTTCATTATCTATCTATTCTTTTCCTATTCTACTCATCCTGCCTCCCTGTTACTCCTATTTTTTAACAGTATTGTCATGTAGTATTTTTTTACGTGTGACTGAGATATTTAACTCAGCATTATTTCTTCAAGACTCATCCATGTTGTGTAATGTTTTATAAGTTCATTGTTTTTAAGTACTTCACTGTTTTTAATATTCCATTGAGTGAACATATCATAGGATTTATGTTTTGTTTGGTGTTTGTTTTTGTATTTGGTTTTTTGTTTGCTTGTTTTTCTAATCCATTATAAGTTAGTTGATAGGCAGTTGGGCTGTTCTGTCTTTTTTGATATTGTGAATATCACAGCAATAAACGTGAATGTGCATACATCTCTTTGAGTCATGGTTTTGCATTTTTTAGGGTGTATTTATCAGTAGTAGGGTAGCAGGGTCAAATGGTATTTCTATTTCCAACTCTTTGAGAAAGTGGCCAGACCACTTTACAGAGTTATTGTACCATTTTAAATTTCCAACAGTGAATAAGAGTTTTAATCTTTCCACAACCTTCTCAGCATTTTCTGTTTGTTGCCCTGTTCGACCTATTGTTGGTAGTATAAGATTATCTGATTGTTGTTTTGATTTGCATCTACAAATTCAATACAATCCCGATACATATACAAATTCCATTAATTATCAAGATGGAAAAGGCAATTTCCATTTTTTTCCCCTGAACTGAAAAAAAAAAATTGTATAAATAAAGCACTACTGAAAAACAGAAACAAGGTAAAAGCCATCACACTGCCTGATCTCAAGTCCTACTACATAGCCATGGTGGTCTACAAAGCACAGATACGTTAATCAATGAAATAGAATTGAGAACTCAGGAATCAAATAATCTATATATGTCAATTAATCTTTGACTAGTAGACAAAATCAGCTAAATAGGGAAACAATAGCATCCTTAAAAAATGGTGCTGATACAATTGGGAAACCATGTGCTGAAGCAAATCTTACAACACAGATGATATACAAAAAACATCTCAAAGTGATCAACTCAACCTAAGAATTAAACTAAAGCATTTAAAATTTACCAGAGAAAAGCAAGGAATCCTGAATCTAAGAATGAGCAGACTTCCAAACACAAGATAAAAACTACAACCAGGAAAGGAAAATCCATTCATAAAATAGATGAATAAGATCTTCTAAAGATCAAATTCCTCTGCACATCAAAAAACTTCTCCAATAGGGTAAAAAGGAAACCCACAGCCTGGGAAAAATATTAGGTAATGACATATCTGAGAGATCAAATTTAAAATTTATAAAATACTCCAACACCTCAAAAAGAAAAAATAAATAATCCAATCACAAAACGAACGCAGGATATGATTATTTCTTCACCAAAGAAAAAATTCAGATGTCCAAGAAATACATGAAGAAACATTCAAAATCACTGAGTTCACTATGTTTTTAGAGACAATAAATCACATGGGAGGAGATTGACCATTGTTCTTCTGCAGTGCCGCTGGTGCATTATAACTGTGTGCCTTGGGTTAGTAGCAAAACCCCTTACTACGACACCAGATCTTACTAAAGAGTGCCATGCTGTTGTGGTTTTTGTGTGCCGTTGAATCACTTGATACTCATAACAACCCTACGTACAATAGCCGTAAACCCTGCTCTATCCTTTGCTGATCTCACTGTCTCTGACACATATTCCCCCATTACCCCAGTCACTGAATCAATCCGCCTCATAGAAGGTGTTCCTCTCCTGCGCTGTCCCTCCACTCTCCAAAGAATGATGTCTTTCTCCAAGGACTGGTTCCCCCTGCAACATGTCCAATGTGTCAGACAAAGCTTCAGAATCTTTGCATCCATGGAGCATGGTTGAACTCTCTTCAGGATGAAACTGTTTTCTTAGAAGTCCATGGTATATTCAATACTCTTCTCCAACACCACAACTAAAAGGCATAAATTCTCCTTCTATCCTCCCTAGTCATTGTTTAACTCTCTGACACATAGCAAGTGATTGCAAAGACCATGGACTGTATCAGACTCAACTCAGTCTCCAGAGTGACACCATTGTTTTTCAGTACTTTGGAGAGGCCCCTAACAACAGACTTTCCCAGTATGTCATTTAATTTCCTGACTGCAGGTACCTGGAGCGTTGACTCTGGAGCGGGACAAACTAAAGATGTTAACATTCTTAATCTCTTCACCATCCATCCTGATGCTGCAATTTGGCCCAGTGGTGAGAATCTGTGTCTTCTTGATATTGAGCCTCAAACCACATTGAAGGATGCAGTCCTTGACCTTCTGCAGCAAGCACTTCAGGTCCTTCTCAAATTCAACAAGCAAGGTTGTGTCATCTGTATAAGCAGATTGTTGGTGAATGTTCCACCGATCCTCATGTCACACTTCTCATACAGCCCAGCTTCCTGTACTGGAACAGATTTATATTTGTTTCCATTCCAAAGAAAGGTGACCAAACAGAGTGTGGAAATTGTCGAACAATATCATTGGCATCGCATACAAGCAAGATTCTGCTGAAGATTATCCAAAAATGACTGGAATGGAACATCAACAGAGAACTACCAGATCCAGGCTGGGTTTAGAAGGGGTCATGGTATTAGGGATATTGTAGCTAATGTTAGATGGATCTTGGCTGGAAGCAAGGCATACCAAAGGAATGTCTATCTGTGTTTCATTGATTATGCAAAGGTGTTTCACTGTGTAGATCATAACAAACTGTGGTTGACTCTGAGAAGAATGGGAATCCCAAAACACTTGATTGTGCCAATGTGAAACATATAGTTGGACCAGG
>NW_006399886.1:6521686-6528887 GCF_000299155.1 Elephantulus edwardii
GTCCACCATGGGTACCCATTACCACGACTGGCACATCATTGTCACAGGCTTCAGCATCACAGCAACCAGGAGTTACCTCTGTACAGCAATGCACAGACCAGTGAGTGCTATACCACCTAGAAGAATGTTTGACAGGAAAACCATTTCAACCTGGCTGAGGGCCACAGATGAAAATCGCCCACCTTCGGCTCGGTAGCATAACTTTCTTTCCACTAGACCAGTGTAGCTCTCTCATTGTCGTTTTTATTGTTGTTTGGTGCCATCGAGTCGTAAATGAATCATAGCGACCCTATGAATGAACAGCCTGAACACTGTTCGTAGATAGAGTTTCCAGAGGCAAGCCATCTTAAAAGTGGATGCCGCTCCTGCTTCCAGGCTTGTTTTAGTCGGGAAGCTCCAGCCAACACTGTCCACCATGGGTAGAGTGGCACTATGCAATATTTGTCCTTTGGTGACTGAGATATTTCATTCAGCATAATGTCCTCCATGGTCACCCATTTTGTATATTTCATGAATTCCTTGTTTTTCAATGCAGCATACTATTCCATTGGGTGAATATACCACAGCTTCTCTCTATCCAATTGTTTGTGGATGGGCACTTGGATTGTTTCCAACTCTTTGTTATTGTGAACAAAGAAGCAGTAAACATGGGTGTGCATATATCTGCTTGGGTGGTAACTATGATTTCTCTAGGATATATTCCCAGTAGTGGAATTGCTGCATCAAATTGTATTTCTGTTTGCAACTATTTGAGAAAGCGCCATACAGCCTTCCATATTGGTTATACCATTTTACACTGTCACCAACTGTGAATAAGGGTTCCGGTTTCTCCACAACCTCGCCAGCATTTGTTGTTTGTTGTTCTATTAAATTTTCCTATTCTTACTTGGATAAGATGTTATTTCATAATTGTTTTGATTTACATCTCTCTTAGAGCTAGGGATTTTGGACATTTCTTCATGTGTTTGTTTGCCATCTGAATGTCTCCTTTGGTGAATTGCCTGCTCATATCCTGTGCCCATTTTTCAGTTGGTTTTTTTACTTTTATTTTGTTGTGGTGCTCGACTATTTTATAAATTCTAGATATAAGTCCTTTGTCTGGAGTGTCATTTGCAAATAATTTTTTTCCCCAGTCTGGGGTTTCCATTTTACCCCGTTGGAGAAATTTTTGGATGCACATAGGGATTCGATTCTTAGAAGGTCCCATTCATCTCTTTCTTTTTTAAAGTCTGCTAATCATTGTTTTATGTATTTTACAGATTTAGTATTAGTTGCCTAGATGTTAACTATGAATATGTCCTCTTGATCTACTATGCTTTTAATTATTATATAGTGTCCTTTCTTATATTTTAAGGTGATTTTAATCCTAAAGTCTATTTTATCAGAGATTAGTATTACCACTCCAACTGTCTTATGGATGCCAATTTCTTAGTGTATTTGTTTTCCTACCTTTTGATTTTTAGTTTATTTTTCCTTGCTTCTTAAATATGTCTAGTGCAGACAAAATATTGATGAGCTTTGCTTTTTTATCCATTTGGTTATTCTTTTTCTCTTGTCATTCACATAGAAAGTGATTACTTGATAGGCCAGGTTTTATTTTGCCATTTTGCTTCATTCTTTTTTCTATTGCTGATGGTTACTTTGGTCCATCCATTTTCCTCTGTTGTCCTTGTGTTAAGGACTTCCATTAGTATTTCTTGTAGAGTTGGTCTTTTTTTCCACAAATCCCTTAAGTTCCTACTTTTTGCAATGGTCTAATTTCTGCTTCATACTTGATGAACAGCTTTTCTGGGTATAGGATTGTAGGCTGTCAATTGTTTTCTTTCAGCGTTCTACGTACTATCTCATTGTCTTCTTTCTTGTATGATTTCTGCTGAGAAAACAGAGCTTAATCTAACTGGTTCTCCATTGTAGATGGATGTTTTTATTGTACTGAATGACTGAACATTGTGAAAATGATTGTCTTAGCCAACACAATCTATAGGTTCAAAACACTCTCAATATAGATATCAAATTCATTCTTCAGGGAGATAAAAAAGCTAATTTCCAGTTTTCCTAGGAAAGAAAAGAGACCTAGAATATTATTTAACCATGTTGTTGTTGCTGTTGTTGGGTACGATTGATTTAAAATAGAACCATAGCTGACCCTCTAGTGGGTTTTCAAAGGCAGTTAATCACAAGAGAGGAGATTGCTTATACTTCTTCCACAGAGCAACTGTTGGATTTGAGCTTCAAGATTGTAGTGCAGTTTCTTGCCACTAGGCCACCAGATCTCCCCTATATGTTGTTGTTGTTGTTATTGTTGTTGTTGTTGCTATGTGCCATTGAGTCGCCTGCAGACTCATAATGACCCTGTATATAACAGCTCTGAAGCCTGCCCTGTCCTAAGCCAGTCTCATTCACTCCGACACACCTCACCCCATTTCCCCAGTTTTGTATCAAACCATTTCATCCTGGATCTTCATTTCCTGCATTATCCCTCCTTCCTTCTGAGCATGATGTTCTTCTCCAAGTATCAGTCCCTCCTGGCCACAAGCCCAAAATATGTGAGATGGAGCTTCAAAATCTTAGCCTTCTTTCAATCCTGATGCCACATTTCTCCTCATAAAGCCCAGCTTCTCGAATGACCTTTTCTGCATATATATTGAAAAAGTAGGGAGATAACATGCAACCTTGGCACACTCCTTTCCTGGTTTTGAAATTTGCAGTGTTTCCTTGCTTTGTTCTGATGACTGCTTCTTGGTCCAAGCATATGTTTTGTTCACATGAAGCACAATTAAGTGATCTGGGATTCCCACTCTACTCAAAGTTAACCATAATTTATTTTCATCCACACAGTCAAATGGTGTTGCATAGTCAATGGAAACACAGATAGATATACCTATGATACTCTGCTTTCTACCAAGATCCATATGACAATGACGATAATGTCTTTAGTGCTACAATCTCTTCTAAACCCAGCTTGTATTTCTGTTCATTCTCTGTTAATATACTGATGTGCTATTTAAGTCGTTTCTGGATAATCTTCAGCAGAATTTTGCTTGTATATGATATGAATAATATAGTATGATTATTTCCACACTCTGTTGGGTCAACCTTTTTTGGGTATGGAAATAAATATGGATTTATTTCAGTCAGTTGGCCAAGTAGTTGTCCTCCGGATTTGTTGGCACAACATAATGAGCCATAGCTAAAACAACAAGAGCAACAACACCCCACCACCAAAAAAACCCCTCACACATTAAAAAACACAAGGTCCAAATACAAACAGTATGTTATTGGTACAATGGCAGGCACATAGTTCAATAGGATTGAGAATATAGACATCAATCCATCAGCCTTAGGTCAACTGATATCTGACAAGGTAAAAAAATAAATAAATGAAACTATTAAGGTGGGGAAATGATAGCCTCTTTAACAAATGGTGCTGCAAAAACTAGATATCTGCCTATGGAAAGCTGAAACAGAATCTACATCTCATGTTATACACAAAAACCACACCAAACTATATCAGAAAACTAGGAATAAAATTCAAACTCATAAATATTATAAGAAATAAAATTGAAACCATTTTAGAAACTTTGGTCCATGACATACATAAACTTGCATACAGACAAAAATGCACAGCCTAGAAAAGATAAAACTGATTAATTGAACCATCTTAAAATCAAATCACTGTGTGCCTCGAAAGCTTTTGAAAAGAAAGCCCATAGTAGGGGGAAATATTTGGCAATGGCATTTCCAAAAGGGGCCTCATAACAAAACTTTTGCAGACCTTAGTCAACTTTATGATAGACGGAGAAAGGATTGAAATTGTCAATTATTTTGTCAATTTTGTCAATCAACACCCTTAGTACCTGTCAGGAAATCAGAAGATGTATCACTTTCGGTAAGTCCACTGTCAATGAAAATTCCAAAATGCTGAATAACAACAATGTCAGGTTGAAGACTAAGGTGCACTGAATTCAGGTCATGGTCTTCTCAATCATCTATGATGCATCAGTGAGCTGTACGATGAATAATATGACAGAAAAAGTTATGCCCTTGAGTTGTGCAATTGGAGAAGAATACGGAATATCCAACGGACCATTGAAAGAACAAACAAATATGTCTTGGAAAAAGTGCAGCCAGAGTCCTTCCTGGAAGCAAAGATAGCACTGATTTTTCTTTCATACTTTGGACATGAAGCTAAAAGAGGCTATTCCTTTGAAAGAGACATAATGTTTGACAAGATGCAGTGTAAACAAAACAATGGAAAACCTCCAAGGAGATAGCTTGACACAATGACTTTTGCAGTGGGCTTTAGTGTGTCAGAGAAGATGGAGATGGCAGAGGATAGGGCACGGCTTGGGTCAACTGTTCATAGGAACACTATGAGTTGTACTTGACTTTACAGCCTCTAACAACACCAAAAGAAGTTATCCACATGAAAAAGACTGATAATCCAATCACTAAGTGGGCAAAAGACATGAAAAAAAGTCTTCACAAAGGCAGATATTTGGATGGCCAAGAAATACATGAGGAAATGTTTAAAAAAACTTAGCAATTAGAAAGATTCAAATCAAAACAAGAATGGGATACCATCTAAAGCCAGTAGCAGTAGCAAAATTCAACAGCTTGGCAAACAATCAGTGCTGAAGATGATGTGGAAATGTTTGAATTTTCATGCACTTCAAGTGGGATTGTAAAGTGATACAACCATTCAGGAAGGCAGTTTAACATTACATCAAAAAGCTGAACATACAAATCTCATATGAACCAGCTATAACATTGCTAGGAATATATCCCAAGGAAATCAGACATGAGACACAAATGGAGATAAATACAACTATGTTTATAGCAATGTTATTCACGGTAGAAAGAAAATGGAAACAGCTCAAATGCGGATTAACAAATTGTTGTTGTTGTTGTTGTTATGTGCCATCGAGTCATTTGGGACTCATAGCGACCCTATGTACAACAGCTCTAAACCCTGCTCTATCCTGTGCCAATCACGCTGCCCCTGACACACCCATCCCGATTACCCCAGTCATTGAATCAATCCATCTCATAGAGGGTCTTCCCCTCCTGCGCCGTCCCTCCACCCTCCCAAGCATGATGTCCCTCTCCAAGGACCTGTCCCTCCTGGCAACATGCCCAAAGTATGTCAGATGAAGCCCCAGAATCCTTGCCTCCAAGGAGTTGCTAGGTTTAATCCTCTCCAGGATTAATCTGTTTGTTTTCTTGGCAGTCCATGGTACATTCAATACTCTTCTCCAGCACCACAGCTCAAAGGCATCAATTCTTCTTCTATCCTCCCTAGTCATTGTCCAACTCTCTGATGCATAACAAGTGATTGCAAAGACCGTGGCCTGTATCAGGTGCACCTTAGTTTCCAGAGAGACACCGTTGCTCTTGAGTACTTTAGAGAGGTCCCTAACAGCAGACTTTCCCATTGCAATATGGTTTTTGATTTCTAAAGGATTGAAAAATTGTGATAAATCCACATAATGGAATATTATGCAGTACTGAGGACAGATTACTCTGTAAAATACTATATAGTACAGGAAAGCCTAGAGAAAATGGAGAGAAACAACTCAGTCATATAATGACAAATACTGTATAAGAACACTACAGTGAAAATAGGAGAATACTGAGAAAGAGATATGTAACGTTAAAAAGGTAAAGACAATGGTAAAGGGGAGGACATGCAGGAAGAATAAGAAGAAAAGAGGGGAAAAAATTATTGAAATAGCAGAGGTTTCTCAGTGGAAGGAATGAATGAATAAGAAAGGTCTTTAAAGTACAGCATAATAGGCATAAAACAATAATAAATAATTATAAAACATAATATATAATATATATCATGTTTCATTCATGACTATGTTTTATATAATCTTCATATATATATATACACACACACACACACATATATATATATACAAACAAGCAAAAAAAATTTAAAATAATACCATTCAAATAAGACAACAACAACAAAATCTCTCAGAGGAAGTGCAACCAGATTGATCTTTAGATGGAAGGATAGTGAAGTTTCATCTCACTTACTTAGCACATGTTTTCAGGAGGAAAAATTCCTTGGCTGCAGATACTATGCTGGAAAAGATCACCAAAAGAGAGGAAGTGCCTCAGTGTGATAGACTGACACAGTGACTGCCACAAATGACTTGAGCACTACAGAGTTCATGGAAATTGTGTAGGATAGGGCAAGGAATAGATCTGTTATTCACATGTTTACTATGATTCTTAGTTGAGTTGATGGTCTTTAACAGCCACAACCATAGAAAACAAAAATTTTTTTCTACTTTAACAATGACTAGAAGAGTACTTTGACAGAGAATTTTAAATAGTAAAAGCTGTTTTAGAAAAGATCATGGCACTAGAGACATTATCACCAATATCAGATGGATCTTGGCAGAAAGCAAAGAGTAGCAATGTCTATCTATATTTCATTGACTACGCAAAGTCATTTGACTGTGTATGTATATGACAAAATATGACGAACTTTGAAAGGAGTGGGAATTCCAGAACACTTGATTTAGCTCATATGAAAGCTATACTTGGACCAGGAAGCAGTCCTCAAAACAGAGCAAGGAAACATTGCATGGTTAAAAATCAGAAAAAGAGTGCAACAGGCATGTGTCATGTCTCCATACCTCTTCAATTCTGTATGAAGAGCAAATCATTTGGGAGGCTAGACTTTATGAGGAAGACAATAGGTTTGGAGGAAGGCTCATCAACAGCCCATGTAATGTGAATGACACAACTATGCTTGCCCAAACGGAGAAGGACTTGAAGCTTTTCCTGAAGAAGGTCAAGGACTGTTGTTTTCAGTATGTATTGAAGCTCAATATCAAGAAAAGAACAAACAAATTAAAAAAAACCCACCAAACCATTCACACTACTGGGCCGATTGGTAACACCATGATAGATAGAGATCGAGGCTATTAACAATTTCAGCTTGCTCAGTTCCACAGTCAACTCTGTTGGCACCAGCAGTCAGGAATTCAAAAGATGAACTGCATTGGGGAAATCTGTTGTCAGAGACAAAATTCTGAAGAGCAATAAAGTCAGTATATAGAAAAGGGTGTGCCTGATTCAAGCCATGGTCTTCACAATTACTTGTTATGCATCAAGTGATAGCAAAGACCAAGGCTTGTATCAGATTCACCGTAGTCTCCAGAGACACTATTGCTCTTCAGTA
>NW_006399886.1:6529241-6543699 GCF_000299155.1 Elephantulus edwardii
GTTGAAAAGGTATGGAGATAGGACACATCCCTGGCATACACCCTTCCCAATTTTGAACCATGCAGTGTTTCCTTGCTCTGTTCTGACAACTGCCTTTTGGTTCAAGTATAGGTTTCTATGAAAATTTCATAGAGATTCAGTTATAATTGGTTCCAACTTGATGGCATAGAAAAACAATGATTATGGTATAAAAATTTCAAACTATAAATATGACTTATTATTTTTCTTTTCAAATTTGTCTGACTTCTTACCTTTAAAAAAATCTGTTCTTGAGATGAGGACTATGCTTGCCTAGTTTTATACTATGACTATGATTAATAGAGCCCTTTCATGCTAAGTTTAACTCTATAGAGAGGGACCATATTATACTGTAACATCTGATATGCTTTTTTGTATTTTTTTATCTTACCCTCACACCACACAGAGAAAAAAAATAGATCAATATATGTGATCAGATATTTAATTTTTCTGTGTTTTTTTTAATTCTATATTTGTAATTTGGAAACAGGAGTGGCATCTACTTCCTAAACAGCATGCTTCCAGGAACTCTATGAACTTTAGTAAATGTCAATGGTTGTAGAGCGGCTTCAGGCCTTTTGTTCATAGGGCCGCTATGAGTTGTGTTCAGTTCTAAGGCAATCAACAACAACAACATATTTGTAATGGAAAGAATGTAACCAAATTATTAGCAAATAATTAAAAATTACATTTTATTAAAACATTGGAAATTGAATATACCAAAGACTGGTAGGAGAACAAACAGGTTCATCCTAAAGAGGGTGAGACCAGGTAAGGATTTCTGAAGCTTTGTCTGACATATTTGGACATGTTGCAAGAGGGGACCAGTCCTTGGAGAGGGACGTCTTGCTTGGGAGTGTGGAGGGACATTACAGGAGAAGAAGATCTTCAATGAAATGGATTGATTCAGTGATCAGGGTAATGGAGGTAGGTATGTCAGAGACAACAAGATTGGCACAGGATAGAGGATAGAGCAGGGTTTAAGACTGTTGTACATAGGATCACTTGGAGTTGCAAGCAACTCAATAGCATAGAACAACAACAGAAAAACAACATAATTTTATTATAATTTCTGATTATTCTGCAATATCCTATGATTGTTTTGCTATATCCTAAGACTCATACCTCATACCATACACAAAACTGAACTCAAAGTGGCTCAAGGACCTAGGACTAAAACCAAGGCTTATAAACTTCATTAGAGGAAAGCTTGGAAGAACTCTAGAAGCCCTAATCCACAACATGAACAGTCTTTCAAGAATCCTGAAAAACTGAAAGCCAGGAGAGTATAAAGCAGATGAATAAGACCTTTTAGAATTAAATCCCTATGCACATCCAAAAACTTTGCCAACAGGGTAAAAAGGAAAGCCACAAACTGGAAAAAAAATTTGGTAAGGAAATGTCAGACAAAGGACTTATATCTAGAATTTATAAAAATACTCGAGCACCACAGTAAGATAAAGATATACAACCCAGTTGCAAAATGGGCACAGGATATGGACACTTCAAGGGAGACATTCAGATGGCAGACACACACATGAAGAAATGTTCAAAATCCCTAGATTTGCATCTCTAGATTTTGCATCTCTAAAAGAGATGCAAATCAAAACGACGATGAAATAACATCTTACCCAAGTAAGAATAGGAAAATTTAATAGAACAACAAATGCTGGCGAGGTTGTGGAGAAACTGGAACTCTTATCCACAGTTGGTGAGAGTGTAAAATGGTGTAACCAATATGGAAGGCTGTATGGCGCTTTCTCAAATAGTTGCAATTAGAAATACGATTTGATGCAGCAGTTCCACTACTGGGAATATATCCTAAAGAAACCATAGTCACCACCCAAGCAGATATATGCACACCCATGTTTATTGCTTCTTTGTTCACAATAGCAAAGAGTTAGAAACAACGCATGGTTTTCTCTCATTGGTGTTCAGGCCTCAATCTTGTTCCTGAGATGGTTTTGAAATTCAAGTGAGATAGACTTAAGGTCAAATTTTAGCTCCTGTGATTTTTATTTTATTTTATTCAACTCCAGCTTGAAGTTGCATATTAGTAGTTGGTGGTCTGTTCCACAATCAGCATGTGGTCTAGTTTTCACAGCTGATATTGAGCTTCTCCAGGAACTCTTTCCACAGATGTAAGCGATTTGATTCCTGTGCATACTATCAGGTGAAATCCATGTGTATAACCTGCATTTGTGTTTCTTATAAAATAAATTTGCAATGAATAAATCATTGAATATGCAGAATTCTATTATTCTATCTTCAGCCTTATTTCTGTCACCAAGTCCATGTTTTCCAATTACTGATCCTTCTTCCCTGCTCCCAACTTGTGCATTCTGTTGTTGTTGTTATGTGCATAGAGTCACCTGTGACTCATAGAGACTATGTACAACGGTCTTAAACCCTGCTCTATTCCCCTGCCAATCTTATTGTCTCCGACACACCTATTCCCATTACTCCAGTGACTGAATCAATACATCTCACTGAGGGTCTTCCTCTCCTGTGCTGTGTCTCTACCATCCCAAGCATAATGTCCCTCTCCAAGGACTAATCCAATCTTGAAACATGTCCAAAGTATGTCAGACAGAGCTTCTTTGCCTTCAAGGGGCAGCATGGCCTCACTCTCTCCAGGACGATCTGGCTTGTTCTCCTTGCAGTCCATAGTGTATTCAATAATCTTCTCCAGCACCAAAGATCAAAGGTATCAACTCTCCTTCTATCATCCCTAGTCAGTTTCCAGCTCTCTGATGTACAGCAAGCAATTGCAAAGACCATGGCCCTTATCAGGTACACCGTAATCTCCAAACTGACATCATTGCTCCTCAGTACCTTGGAGAGGTCTCTGACAGCAGACTTTCCCAGTGCAATTTGTCTTTTAATTTCCTGGCTGCTGGTACCAAGAGCGTTGATTGTAAAGGCCAGCAAACTGAAGCTGTCAACAGTCTCAAAATCTTCATCATCCATTGTGATTCCACCAATTGGCCCAGTGGTGAGAATGTTTGTTTTCTTGATGTTGAGCTTCAATCCACATTGAAAGCTGCAGTCCTTGACTTTCTGCAGCAAGTGCTTCAGGTCCTTCTCAGTTTTAGTAAGCAGGGTTGTTTCATCTGCATAACACAGATTGTTGATGAGTCTTCCTCCAATCTTGATAACACACTTTTCATAGAGCTCCATCTCCTGATATGGAGATAGAACACATCATTGACACACACTCTTCCCAATTTTTAACTATGCGGTGCTTCCTTGCTCTGTTCTGACAACTGCCTTTTGGTCCAAGTATAGGTTTTGCATAAATACAATCAAATGTTCTGAGATTCCCATTCTTCTCATAGTCAGCCACAGTTTATTGTGATCCACAGAGTCAAATGCCTTTTTATAGTCAACGAAACACAGACATTCCTCTGGTACTCTCTGCTTTCAGCCAAGATCCATCTGACATTAACTATAATATCTCTAATGCCACATCCTCTTCTAAATCCAGCTTCCACTTCAGGCAGTTCTCTGTTGATGTGTTGTTCCAGCATTTTTGTATAATCTTCAGCAGAATTTGCTTGCATGTGATATCAATGATACTGCTTGATAATTTCTACACTCTGTTGGATCACCATTTTTTGGAATGGGAACAAATATAGACCTCTTCAACTCAATAGGCAAAGTGGTTGTCCTCCAAATTTTTTGGCACAACTCAATGAGAGACAGGGCAGCATCTGTTCATTGAAATATGTCAATTTGTATGCCAGCAATTCCGGGGGTCTTGTTTTTGCCAATTCTTTCAGAGTAGCTTGAACTTCTTCCTTCATTACCACATGATCTTGCTCATACATTGTTTAATGAAATTGATCTGTGTCCATCAATTCCTTTTGGTACAATGACTCTGTATACTCCTTCCATTTTCTTTTAATGATTCCTGGATCATTTAATATTCTGTCCAAAGCATTCTTAAGTATTATTGCACCTCAAAGTTTGAATGTGTTCTTCAGTTCCTTGCATTCTTGTCATCCATTATTATCAATGCATCTTGATTGCATATTTGATCGATTTTTTACTGTAAATGTTGTTAGAAATCTTCTATTTCCTCCTCTTTGGCTCTCATTGTTGGTGCATATATTTGAATGATAGTCATTTTCACTGGACTTCCTTGTATGCATATGGATATAATCCTGTCCCTCACCACATTGTACTAGAGATACAAATTACTTTTTTAAATTATAAAAGCAACCCCATTTTTTCTCATCTTTTTATCCCTGGTATAGTAGATCATATGATCATCTGATTCTAAATGTTCCTTGCCATATCACACTGCCAATAACTAATATGTCAATATTTAAGCGTTCCATTTCTTTCTTAACAATGTGCAATATTTCTACATTCATGCTTCTCACAATCCATGTTTCAATCGCTAGTATCTGTGTACAACTGTTCTTCCTTCTTTGTGTTTCCATATTTGAGATCTCAGCCTCAGTTGCCAAGTCTTCTCATCTAAATGTGCTCTATTTTCAAAAGCCTGTTACTTCAGAAGTGGATGGCCAATCTTTCTTCCTAGCAATCCCAATACAGATACCAAATTCATTTTCCAAGAAGATTGAAAGGGAAATTGTCAAGTTCATTTGAAGAGGAAATAGACCCTGAATAAGCAAAACACTTTCAAGAAACAAAAATTAATTGAGAGGCATAGATAGCACTCCCTGACCTCAAAATTTACTACACATCAGTAATAACCAAAACAGTATGGGTACTGGTACAATGATTCTCTGTAGTTCTTATATAAACCCACAAAAGTCTGTTAAGCCTCCTAGCACATTGAATTACTATTGTAATGATATGTGCTCAATCTAAGATCATTTCAAAATTATGAATCTACAGTGTATTCTTTTACTTTTTAAAAGTGTATTTGAATAGTTAAATAATGGATGTGTACACTCTGAAGAATATATAAAGTGAAGAAAATAAGGGGAATAAAGTAATTTACTGTAAAATTGACATGATGATGAACAAATCTCTCTAGAAAACAAGCAAAGGCAAAGAATAATGAGTACATTTTAAATTAAGTTTTATGTATTAAAATGTTGCCGGAAGATGAGACCCAGGGGAGATATCTCAGGAGTAAATCACCGCAAAAACCCCTTTAGTAAAGGAAGAGACTATTATACACTAGCAGGAGGTCCAGGTAGGTAAAATTCTTAAACGGCTGGGCTCCTAAAACTGCTTTGTTTGGGGCTTTTTATAGGGATACAGACAAAAGAACAGTGACTTCTCTTATAGATGAATCCCAATTTATGGCCTGAAAACAAGCAGTGTATTCATACTTTTACAGCCCTAGGAGGGGAAGAGAGTCTTGTTAATGTCCTTGAGAGGGGAAGAGGATCATGCATCAAGGCACATCCTTCACTTTCATATAAGGCGGGCTATTTCTCTGCTCATTCTGATAAGAAGCTTGAGACCTTGCAGAATTACAGCTATTCTCTGCTCCTAAAGTTATCTATAGGAGTGGGAGCTCTTTCTCCCCCTCCCTTAGGAATCTTTCTTGGTTGTAAGACTCCCTCTTCACTTCCCCCTTTGGGACTCCAGAAAATTTTTAACTTTAGCGTCTCACCCTCTGCTGCCTGTTTTTCTTCCTTTACTTCCTTTTCTTTACTGAGATTTTTCTTAAGTCCTAAACAGACTTACCTGGGGAGTTTTGCTCTCCTTCAGTAACATTAGTGATTATATCTGGTAGCAGTTCTTTTGTTTCTTATGGCCACTGATCTCTGATAAGGATATCTCCACAAATATAACAAAAGAATGCACTTAAACTTTGTGTTATACTCTCTGGTAAATCTAAACACCAGATTCTTGGCCTCCCATGGAGTTGAAGGCAGTTTCTTCAGCCTCCTCATAGAATAAGTTCAACTCCTGATGTATATATAATCTTTGTTCTTTTGTTGGCATACATGACCTATTTGACTTTAGAATGTACAGTATTCATTACAAGTCTTTTCTCCATATTATGTCATGTTTGTAGCTTCTTTTCCACTATAGTGACTCACATTTTATCTTGAGGAGACTATTTAGATTGGCTGCCTGGCATGCACGGTGATTTCTTCAGTAAGCTTGCCCTGTACATGTTTTTGGTTTAACAGCATAATGGCGGCCCATTCTTGTGTTGTATATAACTTGAAGATGAACAGGGTTGGAGCTCGGTGGGGTTGAAACAATAAGGTGGCCTTCCACCGCTTCCTGTCACATACAGAATGCTGTGTCTGGTTATAGGTACAGTTACCCAAGAGGATGCTTTCGTATTCATAGTAGTTATGGAAACGTAGTGTAGTGATCACTTTTTTACCCACCTTAGAGACATGAATACACATATTAAACATGTCTTTTTCCTTCTCCACCACCTAAAAGCCAATTAGGATAAGTCCCAGGATGTCATGAATGTTGTCCTCATGCTTCATCCTTGAGTACATCAGCCAGCTTTCTGCTAGTGGATGAAGCAGTGTTACCTTACAAATGTTGTTAGGGTCAGTCTCAACTACCCACATAGAAGAAGCTTTCTTCAGTCAGCTGTGATGAGCCCAGACGGGGATCTTTTCTACTTTACCTGTCATTGGTGTGGTCAGGATGAGAGTGTAGGGCTCTTCCATTTAGGCTTGAGGGGGGTTTGAATTTTTAGCTCAGACTGGGTTTCCTGGAGGAAGAGATGAATGGATGAAAAGGGACTGACAAGAGATTGATTAATTACTCATGTAAAGATGTCCCATTGCAAGTTTTCAGGGTCATGTGTTTTTTGGTGCTTGTGTTTGATGTACAGTACTGCTCTTTCCCCCAGGAGCGAGGCCCTGGAAGCTGGGTCTAGGGTTTAAGGCAGGGGATGGTTTAAATTCCCAAAGGGAGAGTGGAGGAGAAGGCAGCAAGTTTATTCTTGGATGACTCCACACAGGGTCTCTGTGGCTCCTTGCTCACTGTGCAAGGCGGTCTGCCAAATATGATAATAGTTACCCATGGTGGCAGTGTTTGGTGGAGTTTCTCAATTAAAACAAGCTTGGAAGCAGGAGTGGCATCCACTTCCAAAACAGCTTGCCTCTGGAAACTCTATGAACAGTGCTCAGGTCTTTCATTCATAGGCTCACTATGAGTCATCTACGATTCGGTGGCACCTAACAATAGCAACAACAACAACAAAGATTGCCTTGGCTATTTTCTTTAAGGATTCTTGCTTTCTGTGCAACTAAGTTTTTCTTTACTCTTTGAGAGTCCCCAACAGGATTTTGGAAAGGAATTTGGTAGGGATCTATTATCCATCATTTCATAAGGACGATATTCAAACTCTTTAAGGAGTACATTTAACTCTAAAATAACTAGTGTCAAGGCCTGAACCCAAGTGAGTTTTACTTCCTGACATAGCTTACTAATTCCTGCCTTAAGAGTTTTATTTATGTGTTCTACCCTGCCTGAGCTTAAACATGTAAAGTGCAGGTAGTTTCTAGTTGATATTCATGACTTGGCTTTCATCTACACCATTTCTGCTATGAAAGCTGTTCTGTTGTCAGGTTCAATTCAGAGAGGTAGCTCAAACCTCACATATTTGTCTGAGCAGACTTCTTACTTCTCCTTGAGCTTTCTCAGTCACGATAGAAAAAGCTTCCACCTATCCAGAATAGGTACAGGCTAAGACTAGCAGTTTATCTGTTTTCTCTATATTAAGAAAGCTCAGTGTTGCACATCATCAAATGGGGCCACGTCGTAGGACTGAATTCTTGGTGGTAAGGAAGTTCCTTGATTGACATTATGTTTAACAGTCAGCATTGCCTGACCCTTTTTATAATTGTGGCAATAAGGGGGAATGTAAAAAGACTTCGGTAATAGGGCAGGGAGTGTGTCAGCGTTGAATTCTCTCTCCATACCTATCCAATCTGTATGCTGAGCAAATTATCTGAGAAGCTGGACTCTAAGGAGGAGTGTGGCATCCGGATTAGAGGGACACTCATCAATAGCCTGCTTTATGCAAATGACACAGCCTTGCTTGCTGAAAATAAGGAGGGCTTGAAGTACTTGTTTGAGGAGATCAGGGAATGCAGCCTTTGGTATGAATTGCATTTCAATGTCAAGAAAACAAAGATTCTTACCACTGGACTAATAGGGAATGATGGATGATGAGGAGATTGAAACTGTCCACAACTTCATCTTGCTTAGATCCACAAGTAACACCCTTGGTATGAGCAGTCAGGAAATTAGGAGACACATTGCACTGGGAAAATCTGCAGTTAGGGACCTTTCTGTATTATTGAGAAGTATTGACGTCAGTTTGAGGACTAAGGTGCATCTGATCCAGGCCATATTCTTTCTGATTACTAGCTATACATCTGAGACCTGGACAATGAACAAAGATGACAGAAAAAGAATTGACACCTTTGAGCTGTGGTGTTTGTGTAGAGCACTAAATGCCCATGGATGACCAAGAAAATGAAGAGATATGTCTTGGAGACGTTGCAGCCTGAATACTCTTCGGAGGCAAGAATGATGAGGCTTTGCCTCACATACTTTGGACATGTTGCTAGGAGGGGCTGTTCCATAGAGAAGGACAAGATGTTGGGACAGGTGGAGGGTTAGTGAAGGAGAGGAAGACTCAACCAAGTGTACTGATACAGTGATGGCTGAAATGGTCTCTTGGGTATCAGGAAGTGTGAGGATGGTGCAGGATAGAACAGGGTTCAGATCTGCATAACTGCTACTCCTTTTGAGATTCCGTTGGAGCTTATAACAGTTGCAATTTCACTTGGGTATTTTCCTTCTGCTATCAAGAGTTATCTTTCTTTAAATATGGATCCATGCCTGTGCCGTGTGTGGAGTACAAATTTGGAGTCCCTGTAAATGTTTATATACTTTTCTGCACCTAAATCTAAAAACACGAGTTAGTGCTACTAGCTAAGCTTCTGAGTAGAGGTTCTTTGGAGGAGAGGCTTTGCCTTGATTGATGTGACTACAGCATAACTAACTCCTCTTTCTCCAGTTAGGTTGACAAAATGTCTTTTTTTAAAAAAATTATCTTTTTTTAATTAATTTCAATGAACATTAACAAAGATTTTGCATTTCCATTCATTCATTGTTGCACTTTTCTCCCCGCCCACCCCACCTCACCCCAGTTCACTCTTCTCCTTGAAAAGCAAAAGAAAAACTCCTTCATGGGTATACAATCCCCCTGCACCCCCCATACGCCCATCCCGAGTATGCTCCACTCTGCAACCCTCATTCTGCAACTCTTATGATACTCATACTTTCAAGCTTTAACCCAAGATCACTCAATCTGTTTTTTGCACTGGCATGGCTGTGGCTGCTAATGCCCTCAGAAAAGTGGGCCAACCTGGTGATACTTTATCTATCTGTTTTGATAGATAAATAACCAATTTGATCCAGGATCCAAGTCTTGAATTTTTTCTTCAAATTCAGTTTCTTCAGCTTAAGAAATGCCAAGCATGTTTGTCCCTTTTGATTTTTCTTATTCCAGCTAGTTGCACATTTCACTATAATACTTTGCTTGTCTTCCCATGGTGCCCTTTGAAATCTTCTGTTCAGAAACTGGAACCCTTATTCACTATTGGTGGGAGTGTAAAATGGTGCAACCGCTGTGGAAAGCAGTATGGCTTTTTCTCAAAAAGTTGCAAATACAGATACCATTTGACTCAGAAATTCCACTACTGGGAATATACCCCAAAGAGACCATAACTGACATCCAAGCAGATGTATGCACACCCATGTTCATCGCGGCTTTGTTCACAATAGCTAGGAGTTGGAAACAACCTAAGTGCCCATCAAAAAACAAATGGATAGAGAATCATCTGTGGTATATTCACACAATGGAATACTATGCTGCATTGAAAAACAAGGAACTCATACAACACTATTCAAAATGGGTGACTCTGGAGAACATTACGTTGAGTGAAGTATCTCAGTTACAAAAGGACAAGTACTGCATGGTGCCATTGTTGTAAAATAGGACTTACCTTGGGGTTAGGGAGACATTGAGAAAGATGGGTTCAGTAATGTATACTGCACTGAAACATATGAGTGAGAAAACTTTAAAAGAGATATGTGATTAGGTATTTTTGTCATGACAGGAGTGTAGAGAGAAGGCTACATGGTGGAGTGGGCCTGGGGGAGGGTTTCTAAAACAATGAAAGGATTTTTCTTTTACTTTCCCAAGAGGGTAGTGTACACGGGGGAGAGGGTTGGGAGGGGAGAAAAGTGCAACAATGAATGAATGGAAATCCAAAGTCTCTGTAAATTTTTACTGAAATTAATAATAAATTCAAATTAAAAAAAGAAATCTTCTGTTCAAGCCCTTAACACCTTGGTTTCTTCCCTTTGCTTTAGCTTCTCAGTATTCTAGTGCAATACTCAGAGTCTCTTTTGACATCCACTGTCTTTTTTCCTCTTCTATCTTTGTGATGACCTTTTGAATTCTTCCTGGATGATATTCTTGATATCCTCCAACAGCTCAACCGGTATTCTTTCATTAGTTAGTATTCAAGACTTCAAACCTATTCCTGAGAAGGCTTTGAACTTCAAGTGGGATAGACTCAAGGTAAATTTTGGTTCCTATGGATTTGCTTTAACCTCCTTTAGCTTTAATATGAATTTGCATATGAGTAGATGATGGTCTGCTCCACAATCAGCCCATGACCTAGTTTTAATTGCTGACATTGAGCTTCTACAATGATTCTTTTTACAGATGTAATAGATTTGATTCCTGTTCATACTATCAGGTGAAATCTATGTGTATAGTCTGAGTCTGTGCTTATGTTTCTTATAAAGTTATTTGCAATGAATGAATGAACATTGTTGACTGTACAGAATTCGATCATTTTTTTCTCCAGACTCATTTGTCATTAAGTCCATGTTTTTCAACTAATGATTCTTCTTCGCTGTTCCTAACTTTCATATTCCAGTCACTCATTATTATTAAGGTGTCTTTGATTGCATTTTGATAGATTTCTGACTGCAAGAGTTGATGGAAATCTATTTTTTTTCCTCTTTGGCTCTGTTTATTGGTGCATATTTTTGAATGATAGTGGACTTACTTAAATGTGTATGGATATTATACAGTCACTCACAACACTATATTTCAAGATGGATCTAGAAATTACTTTTTTAATTATGAAAGCAATCCCATTTTCCCTCATCTTTTTATCTCTGACATAGTAGATCATATAATTGATTTAAAATGTCCCATGCCAGTCTTTCTCATTTCTCTAATACCTACTATGTCAATATTTATGTGTTCCATTTACTTTTTTAACAATGTCCAGTTTTCCTACATTCATGTTTTACTCAATAGTTCCCTGAAAGTCCTTTTCTGAAATATTTCACCATAGTTTCCAGCGGGATGGGTTTCCACTGCAAGTTTTCCCATAGTCCTCCCTCTGACAAATATGGGGTGGGGAGGAAATGGGTAAACTGGAGAGATGACACATTTGTTTCATCCATCACTGGCCAGTCTCCCAAAGGAAACATTTCAGGCCCCTCTTACTGTAGATGGACTGGTGATCCCAGCTGTAACTGGCATGATTTTTTTTACAAGTCACCCAGAACCATGGTTTTGGGACTCTCCACTGGCTTCAGCTTTTAAGAAGGGATCAAATCCCCCTTTTTGTCCATCTCAGTTAGTCTCCACTCACACTTTCAGACAATCCTACACTTTTCTTTCCTAAATATCCCAATTTCTCACTTTTACCTCTGCTAAAACTGAGAAATCACCGTTTCCTACCTTAACAGTTTATGCTCTTCACCCTTACCTCTACTAAAGAACATTTTTTTCTACCTCTTCTTTACTTTTGCAATCTCAGTTTCCTCACTGTTACCTCTTTTGTAGGTGGATACAAAGAAACATTGGCTGAGAAGCATATACTTCTTTATTGTTGTTGTTATGTGCTGTCAAGTTGCTTGGGACTCATAGTGACCTATACACAACAGCCCTAAAACATTCTTTATCCTGGGCCAACTTTACTATCTCTAACACACCTACCCTCATTACCCAAGTCAATCAATCGTCATCCTTAGCCCAGAATCAATCCGTCTTATTGATAGTCTTCCTCTCTTTTGCTGTCCCTCCACCCTTCCAAGCATAATGTCCTTTTCCAAGACCTGGTCCCTTCTTGAATATGCACAAAGTATGTGAGATGAAGCCTCAGATTCCTTGCCTCCAAGGAGCAGCCTGGTTTACCCTCTCTAGGGTGAACCTTTTGGTTCTCCTGGCAGTCCATGACATACTCAATACTTACTGTACTCCTATTGGGCAGGGCCTAATTTACCTCTATTTTATTTCCCCAAGTGAGGCCTATATGTCTTTAGCTCCATCATCTCCTGTTAGTTCTTCTCAGTGTTTGTCCCCTCGAAGATCTGCTGAAGGGATTCCCAATCACTGTTTCTAGGCCCACACAAGGGCAAGATGTCTCTGGCACGCTTTCAGTGGATCACATTGCCTGGATTGATTGAAAGACTCCATTGTGGTTCTCTGGAGACCCAGTAGGAAACAAACACGAGGTGATTCTTCTCTGTGTCTCTCCTAATGGATTCACTTCCTAGCCAACACCAAAAATGATACAAGAAGGTAGGACCCAGGGGAGACACCTCAGGAGGAAATCATCACAAATGCCCCATTAGTAAGAGGAAGAAACTTCATTATATGTGAGATCTCCAGGTAGATACAATTTCAAAATGGCTGCTTTATTTAAGGCCTTTTACAGGGATATAGACAAAGGAATGATCAGTGAGCTCTCTAATAAGTACATACCAATTTACAGCTGAAAAATTCATGCAAGGTTTTTGCCTCAGTTCTCAGAGTATATTCCAAGCAGTGGAATAGCTGAGTCATATGGAATTTCTATGTTCAGCTTTTTGCAGAAACCCCAAACTGCCTTCCAGAGTGGTTGTACCATTTTACAGTCTCACCAACAATGTATAAGAGCTCCTATCTTGCCACATCCTCTCCTACATTTATTACTTGCTACCCTCTTAAATGTTGCCACTGCTACTGGGGTAAGATGCTATCTCATTGTGATTTTGATTTGTATCTTATTGCCAGTGAACTTTGTAAGTAAACCAGTATAAACAAAATAAAATTAAATTAAAAATAAAACCAAACAAACAAACCATGAACAAAAACAAAACCAAGAAAGGTGCTAGGCTTTTTTAAAGCCCTAGGAAGATAAGAGGGTCTTGTAACCATCCATGAAAGGGTAAAGAGATCAATAGTGCATCCAAGCACGTCCTTCACTTTCCATAATTGGAGGACTGTTTCTTTGCTCAGTCCGATAAGAAGCTTGGGACCTTGCAGAATTGCAGCTGTTTTTAACGCTTATGGTTACCTGTAGGACTGGGAGTTCCTTCTCATCTTCCCTTAGGAATCATACCTGGGTAAAGGACTCCATCCTCAATATTTTAAGTTTGTAGTTTTAGATAAAACCAAGCAGTAATGTGATATAATAGGAGAATATTAAGATCTATTTAGAAATATACCACATTTACTGGCTAATATTCATTGACAATTATAACCAATACTCCATGATACTCCATTAGGGTGCACTGGTAACTGTGCTGCAATCATGAAGGCACATGGTTCGAATCTACCAGCTGCTCTATGGAAGAAGGATGGACATTCTCCTCCCATGTGATTAAATGACTCTGAAAACCCACACCTGAGTGTCAGCTATGGCTTGGTTCTGGCTTGACTGTACAGCACCACTCCATGATAATAGATAAATAAGAATGTAACTTTCAGTAATGTATCACCTATTTTAGTCTAATTGTAGGTAGATTTACAAAGCATGATGGGAGAATGACGTTGCTCCAAACACTACTTGCAATCTTTTATAGAACATGCAAGGTAATGAGGCTTTAGATCTAAAACTATGTGTTCATCATCCAGAATTTACAAGATCAGCAGGACAAGTAATATGTCTGTACAATTATTGAGATATCCAGAGGTTTTTTGTTTAGTGTACCTGTTGTTGATGTTGTTGTTTTTGTTATGTGTCATCAAGTCGCTTGTGACTCATGGCAACCCTCTGTACAAGATCCCTAAACGCTGTTCTATCCTGTGCCAACATTGCCGTCTCAAAAACACTCATTCCCACCACTCCACTCACAGAATCGATCCATCACATCAAGGGTCTTCCTCTCCTGCTCCATCCCTCCACTCTCCCAAAAATGATGTCCTTCTCCAAGGACCAGTCCCTCCTACTAACATGCCCAAAGTATTTCAGACAAAGCTTCAGAATCTTTGACTCCAAGGAGGATTCTAATTTCACCCTCTCCAGGAAAAAGCTATTTGTTCTCCTAACAGTCCATGGTATATTCAACAGTCTTCTCCGGCTCTAAAGCTCAAAGGCGTCAATTTTCATTCTATCATCCCTAGTCACTATCCAACTCTCTGATGCATAGCATGTAATTAATTGCA
>NW_006399886.1:6546101-6547404 GCF_000299155.1 Elephantulus edwardii
GAAGGCAGGCCGGATACAATCCATGATATGTTCAAGTGCTTCTTATGCAAGTGAAGGCTGGACAACAAATAATGATGACAGAAGAAGCCTTTGGACTGTACTGTTGGAGAAGATTGCTAAATATTTCATATGTCTCGTTCAGACCAGAAAACATGATCATTTTTTATTTTAAATTTTGTTGTACAAGTTCATGCATTCTGTACAGGATCTTCCATGGTACCAATCAGACCAGTAGATAGTAATAGCTGGGCAAAATTTGACTTTTCTGATATCATACCTGGAGGTTATTTCTAGTTTCTTACTCAAGGAAGCTGTTTCTGTCATCTATTGCTCTTTTGAACTAGCTGTTTCCTTGTGTGAGGTTTTCTTCACTTTTATTTTTTTCGTAAGGGAAGAGACCATGAATTGCGTCTTAGATGACCACTAGCCAGCTTTCAAGATCCCAGTTGCTACTCATCATATTAGGATTTAGAACACTGTTTTTGTAAAATATATTGTATCAGTTGACTATGTTGCTCTAAGGCTGTGGTCCTAAATCCCCAAGCTCAGTGGCTCATTTCCTCAAGTTGTCTGGTTATAAAAGTATCATATGGCTAAGACATTTTAAGACTTTATCCTATATTTCCTTTATAAAATGCATACATGTTTTTATAGCACTTACAAATATGTATGTATAAATACCCTCTGCCAAACATATATGCTTATGAATGTAGTCAGTTCACTTGCTCATATGTTGAGCTTACATATTTTGCTTATGTATTCACTCATCTTGACATGCAAGAAAGATTCTGCGGAAGATTATCCAAAAACGACTGGGACAATACATCAGCAGAGAACTGCCAGAAGTCCAGGCTCAGTTTAGAAGAGCCTGTGGTACTAAGGATGCTGTAGCTAATGTTAGACGGATCTTGACTGAAAGCAGGGAATACCAGAGGAATGTCTGTGTTTCATTGACTGACTATGCAAAGGTGTTTGACTGTGTGGACCACAACAGAATGTGGCTAATTCTGAGAAGAATGGGAATTCAAGAACACTTGGTTGTGCTTATGCAAAACCTATACTTGGACCAGAAGGCAGTCATTATAACAGAGCAAGGGAAAACTGCATGGTTCAAAATTTGGAAAGGTGTACCCCAGGAATGTGTCCTATCTCCATACCTTTTCAATCTATATGCAGGTTATACAGAACAGATTATCCAGGAGGTTGGGCTCTATGATGAGAAATATAACATAAATATTGGAGGAAGATTCATCAACAATCTTTGTTATGCAGATGATACAACCCTGCTTGATAAAACTAAGGA
>NW_006399886.1:6549114-6557017 GCF_000299155.1 Elephantulus edwardii
AATGGCTTTAGTGATATTTTTTAATTAATGATATAATGTAGAATTGATAATATGCTACTAAGTTACAAAATAATAAAAACTGTTCTTCTTTTCTCTCTGTTTCTCATGGGAGTCATTTTTCTTGTAAAAAGATTTTTCACCCCTTGTCAAGACTTCAGATCAAACTAGCCACACAATTTCCAAGCAGACATCTCATGAAAAATTCGGTGTCAGACTACATAGACAGTCATTAGTTATGCATCTGAAAGTTGGACAATAAGGATCACAAGAGAAAAATTGATGCCTGTGAACTGTTTGAGAAGAATGATGGTCTCCCAGCCTGTAAAAGAGCAAACAGGTGTGTCTTGGAGAAAATCCAGCCGGAGTGATACTTGGAGGCAAAGATGGTAGAGCTTCATCTCACATACTTTAGGTGTATTGCTACTGGAGGTTATTCATTAGAGAGGGACATCAAGCTTGGGAAGATAGAAGTATGACAAAAGAGAGGAAGACCAACCAAGTGTGTTAACATAATGACTTCAACAATGGACTTTAGTGTTACAGAGATTGTGAGGATGGCATAGGATAGAACAGGATTCACATTGGTTTTTCATAGGGTCTCTGTGAGTCATGCTCAACTCAATAGCACATAACAAAAACAACCAAGCAATTTGCTGAGTGGTAAAAAAAACAGCACTACTATATCAGAGGCATGTAGTTCAAATCTATCAGCTGTTTCTCAGAAGGAAGATGAGACATCTCCTCCCTTGCAATTTACTGCCCCTGAAAACCTGTTGGAGGGTCAGGTATGGGACCATTACAACTGGAAAGCACATATCATCAACAACAGCATCGCTTATTTGTGCTATCCATGTTGAGTGTATGTTATAATTTATACCTGGGGAACAATTTTTTTATTTATTCTAAGACTTACAACTCTTATTAGCAGTTAAATAGATAAAAGTTGTACAGAATTTAGCTAAAGTCTTTAATCTCACAAATGAAAAAATGAGATGCTATATAATTCTCTACTTTTTTGGCATTTAGTGATGGTAAATGGTCTGAATTTCCACCTAAAGTTTTTGCCATTATTTCAAAATGGTTGTAGATACAAAAATTTCTGCACTGAAAGGTAAAAGGAATTCTTACACCTTTAAGGTATAGATGAACTTTGGGGTACTAGACACTTGGTTTCAAGCAATAGAACACATTCTTTTCTACTATAACGTATATGATTCACATAATGTATGTGAACATACCTAGCTCAGTGGTAATGATTCAAAACATAATCAATATGACAATCTTATTAAAATATTCTATGATAACAGCTATAAATTATATTTCTGTTAGAAATCTCACAGAATCTAGTGTGAGTCTTCAATTTAATTAACGTTACTAATATTTTTATTAAGGAATACTGAAAAAATAATTGATGCTTTTGGATTATGATGCTGATGAAGGCTATTAAATGTACCATGGATGAGAGTAAAATTATAAAACAGCATCTTAGAAGAAATAAAGTTAAGATGATCCTAAGAAATAAGGATAGAGAGATTTCAGTAAACATATTTAAAATATGTTATCTAGGGGAGCTCTGGTGGCCTAGTGGCAAGGAGCTGCAACTACAATCCCAGAGGCACACGGTTCTAATCCACCAGATGCTCTGCCGGGGAAGGAGGAACAATCTCCTCCTGTACCAGTCAGATCTGATTTGACGGTACACTGACACAAAAATAATAAAATTTTAAAAAAATATGTTATCTATGAACATCAAATCCTTCAAAAAATGTGTTTGTGAGGACAACCACCTGGCCAACTGACTGGAAGAAATCTATATTCGTTCCCATTCCAAAGAGAGGTGATCTGACAGAGTGCAGAAATTATCAAGCAGTATTATTGATAGTACATGTAAGCAAGATTCTGCTGAAGATTATCCAAAAAATGACTGGAACAGCACATCAACAGAGAACTGCCTGAAGTGGAGGCTGGATTTAAAAGAGGCCATGGCACCAGGGATATTATAGCTAATGTCAGATGGATCTTGGCTGAAAGAAAAGAGTACCAGAGGAATGTCTATTTGTGTTTCATTGACTATGCAAAGGCATTTGACTGTGTAGATCACAACAAACTGTGGCTGACTCTGAGAAGAATGGGAATCCCAGAACACTTGATTGTTCTAATGTGAAACCTATACTTAGACAAGAAGGCAGTCATCAGAAGAGAACAAGGAAATACTGCATGGTTCAAAATTGGGAAGGGTGTGCGTCAAGGATGTGTCCTATCTCCATATGTTTTCAATCTATACACAGAACAGATTATCCAGGAGACTAGATTCTATGAGGAGAAGTGTGACAACAGGATTGGAGGTAGAATCATCAGCAATTTGTGTTATGCAGATGATCCAACTCTGCTTGCTGAAACTGAAGAGACCCTGAAGCGCTTGCTACAGAAGGTGAAGGACTGCAGCCTTCAATGTAAATTGAATCTCAACATCAAGAAAACAGATTCTCACCACTGGGCCAATTGACAGCATCATTATGGATGCTGAAGAGATTGAGATTGTAAACAGTTTTAGTTTTCTTGGTTCTATAATTATCTCTCTTGGTACCAGCATCCAGGAAATTAAAAGATAAATTGCATCAGGAAAATCTGCTCTCAGTGACCTCACCAAAGTACTACTAAGGAGCAACGATGTCAGTCTGGAGACTAAGGTGTGCCTGATAAGGGCTATGGTCTTTGCAATTACTTGCTATGCATCAGAGAACTAGACAATGACTATAGATGATAGAAGGAGAATTGATGCCTTTATACAGTGGTACTAGATACTGAACTGCTGGGAGAACAAACAAGTTTGAGGAGAGGGTGAAGGCAGGCTGATCCTTGGAGGCAAGGATTCTGAAGCGTCATCTGACATACTTTGAGCATGTTGCAAGGCAGGATCAGTCCTGGGAGAGGGACATCATGTTTGGGAGGGTGGAGGTACAGCATAGGAGAGGAAGACCCTTGATGAGATGGATTGATTCAGTCACTGGGGTAATGAGAATAGGTCTGACCCTATGAATAACAGATATGAATTCTGTCCTATCCTGTGCTATCGTCACACTCCTGACACACAAGAGCAGTCACTGTGCCAATCTACCTGCTTGAGGGACTTCTCCTTTGCCGACCCTTTGCCTTTACAAACATCATGTCCCTCTCTAAGGAATAGCCTCTCCGAGCAACATGACTGAAGACTGTGAGGTGAAATTTCATCATCTTTTCCTACAAGGAGCACTCTGGCTGCAATTTATGCATTACATATATGAACAATATGATTTGAAAAGAAATAAAATTGAGGTGATCTTTAGAAATGAGGACAGAGAAATTCCATATTTGAAGAATATGGAGACATAATTGGAAAATGTGTCTCCAAAACTTGAGGATACTAATTAGGATTTGGTAATAAAATTTATAGAAGGAGAAGTGATGTGTTTGAGCTGTGGTTCTGGAGAAGAGTATTTAATATGCCATGGATGACTAGGAGAACAAACAGGTTTATCCTAGAGAGGGTGAAACCAGGCTGCTCCTTAGAGGAAAAGATTTTAAAGCTTTGTCTGACATTCTCTGGACATGTTTCAAAGAAGGACATGTTTCAAAGAAGGACCTTGGAGAGGGACATGATGTTGGGAGGATAGAGGGACAGAGCAAGAGAGGAAGATCCTCAATGAGATGGTTTGATTCAATGACAGGGTTAGTAGGGTAGGTGTATTGGAGACTATGAGGTTGACACAGGGTAGAGTAGGGCTCAGAGCTGTTGTACATAGGGTCACTATGAGTCACAAGCAAGTCAACTCAACAGCACTAACAACAACAACATAAGATCTTTGTTTATTATCCTCATTTTAATTCAGTATTTAGTCTTCTATAATTATTTCATTTTTCCTATTCTAGCTGTCTATTAATACTGGGACTCTGATAGTAATGAGGTCTGATAAATCTTATGTTTCCTTCAGGAAAGATAGAATAGTACAACCTTTTTTGGTCTAGGAATGCAGAATTCTGATCCCAACCTTCCTCCAAGCAAGAAAACATAGATAATAAAAATGATATAAATAATCCTGAGGTAAATATTTGATAGGCTTACTTGATTTAATAGAGAAAGTAGTCAATTTTTCCATCAAGTAATACACTCCACTTATTCTCAGATAAAAATAAAAGTTTACCCGGCTTACTGGTTCATGAATCATGAAATACAGCATTCTTATAGGTTGTTATTTTGCATGAAATTATACCTGAAATGTATTTAAAAATATTGTTATCATTATTAATTAAATGTATTATTTTTCAAAATATTACTTATAAAGCAATATCATTATAAGTGGGGAATAAAAGATTAAAACTGTCAATGGCTTCATCTTACTTGGATCCATAATCATTATCCTTGCTACCAGAAATCAGGCGATCAGGAAAACTATTGATTGCACTGGGAAGTCTTCAGTCAGGGACCTATCTAAATTGCTGAAAAGCAGTGATGCCAATTTGACGACTAAGGTGTTCCTGATTCAGGTTATGCTGTTTTCAGTCACTTGCTATGTATCTGAGAGCTGGACGATGAATAAGGATGACAGAAGAAAAACTGTTGCCTTTGAATTGTGATTTAGGATGAGAATATTGAATATCTTATGGACTGCCAAAATAATATCTCACAGATTGCCAGATGTGTCTCAGGCAAAGTGCATCCAGAATGCTTCCTGGAGGCAAAAAATAACAAATTTTTGTATCTCATGTGTAGAGCTTGTTGCTAGGAAAAGTTCTTCTGTGGAGATGGATATTATGCTTGGAAAAATGAATGGTTAGTGGAAGAGAGGCAGACCATTAATGAGATAATTGACACACTCTATGTCTTTATTTGCACTTGTGCTTTCATCTCCATTGTAGTATTATACAAAAACTTTTATTAACGTCTATCTTCTAAAGTTAAATGTTCACTAAAAGTAATTCCTTTGCACTAGCTGACATTTCTTCCTCATAGACCTTGGTCATATTTTTATACCTTCTTTACCAGCATCATTAATCTTAATATCACTCTAGCCCAACTCCTCCACTGTCTTATATATTACTGTCCATGTTTGTTTAAAAATATTTTTTTCATGTCACACCCTTGTCAAAGTCTTCAAAAAATATTTCCTTCAATAGCTTCCATTTTTCTCATAAGCATTCTCTATTTTTATTTCCAATCTGTGTTATTTAAATTATATTTTTAATACAGTTTAAGTCCTCAAATACAGTTTTCATTATTTTGCTCATGTCTACAGTGATTCATAAATACACCATACTCATTGTATCTAGAATCTAATACTAATTCTGTACTCACTAGACAGGTATGTAAGTAAATTCTTGTATAATTTCATGTTTCTTCTCACATCTAAGAAATTTGTTGAACCTCACATGATTAAAATCATAGATTTTTAAATAGATATGTTGTTGTTGGGTGCCGTTGAGTCAAGAATGACTCATAGAGACCTTGTGAACAAAAGATCTGAACCCTGTTCTATCTTGCGCTATCTTGACATTTCTTGACACACAAGAGCTCATTGTGACAATTATAGTGCCAATTCACCTGATTGAGGGTATTCCTCTCCTTCGCCTACTCTCTACTCTTCCTAGTATCATGTCCCTCTCTAAGGAATAACTCCTCCTAGTAACATGCCCAAAGTATGTGAGGTGAAGCCTCATCATTCTTGCTTCCAAATAACACTCCAGCTGCACCTTCTCTAAGACGTATCTGTTCTTTTGGCTGTTCATGGAACATTCAGTACTTTTCTCCACCACCACAGCTCAAAAGCCATTAATTCTTTTTCTGTCAACCATATTCATGTCCAGCTCTAAGATGCATAGCACGTGATCAAAAACACCATGGAATGAATCAGACACATCTTAGTCCTGATATCATCACACCTCAATAATTTGGAGAGGTTCCTAATTGCATATTGTCCCAGTATAATGTGCATCCTTATTACAGAATGTACATAGCTTGAATGTTAAAAATGAAATGGAATGAATCAATATTGGCATACTAAAGACTAGTGAGATGAGATGGACCAGCTTTGGCTACTTTGAATTTGGTAATCCTATGGTATACTATGCAGGAAATGAAAAACAGAGGAAGAATGGTGTCGCATTCATATTCAAAATGTCAGTTTCGAGTTCTATCTTGAAATACAACGTTGTGACTGATAGAATAATATCCATATGCATACAATTTTCAAATATCCATTTGCATAAAGACTGTTATTCAAATATGCACTCCTACATCTGGAGGCAAAGAGGTAGAAATCGAGAATTTTTTACCAAATCTTGCAGTCTGAAATTGCCTGAACATGCAATGATGATGCATTAATGATAATTGGTGACTAGAATGCAGAAGTAGGAAACAGTGAAGAAGAAATAGTAGTTGGAAAATATGGGCTTGGTGATAGAAATGAGGCTGGAAATAGAATGGTTGAGTTTTTTATTTACAATGGTTTATTCATTGCAAAAGCCTTTTTAAAAAGACTCAGATGATTATTTTACACATAGATCTCATCTGATAGGTTGCATAGGAATTAGAGTGAGTACAATTGTAAAAAAAAAATCAATGAAGAAGGTCAATACTGACAGTCAAAACCGGGGCAGACTGTGAGTCAGACCATCAATCACTTACATACAAGTTCAAATTGAGGGAGAAGAAAATGAAAAGAAGTCCACAGGAACCAAGACAAGATCTTGAATCAATTCCATCTGAATTTCAAGATTTTTTTGGTAATAGGTTTGAGCCATTGAACACCAATGATCAAAGACCAGATGAACTGTGGGATGATATCAAGATCATTACAAAAACAGGAGTGCAATTCATTATCAATCCACCCTTATTCTACTCTTCTCCCAAACCTTCATATCAGACCTGCTCCATAACAATGGTTCTATGCAGTATTTGTTCTTTTGTGACTAAGATATTTCACTCAGCATAATGTCCTACTGGAACAGATGAAGGAAAACTATTTAAACAGAATATAAGATTAGACATTATCCAACACACTTCAGAGTAAAAGGTATATTGCAAAAAGGACTGAGTGAGGGGGAACAACAATGAATGAATATTCAAAAACAATAAAACAACCAACCAGGAAAAGTGAACTGGGTAAGGGGAAAGGGACAGAGGGAGAGGTGGTAAAAAAATGTACAAAAATTAATAAATGAAAATCTAACTTTTTTGTAAACTTTCATTAAAATCACAATTAAAATAAAAAAATTATTAAAAAAAGAAACAAATTGAGGATTCATTAAAAAAAAGATGTTTATATCAGAAGAGACTCTAAAATGGCATTAGAGCTTTGAGAAGTTAAAACAAAAAAACTTGTGGAAGTAAAACAGATAAATAGGAGATTTCAAAAAGCAGCTCAGGAAGACAAAGCAAAGTGCAAAGAGCTGGAATAGGAGACTCAAGCTGAGAAAACATAAAAACAAATTTAAGCCTCATGTCACAATATTGAAAGATACTATGGGCAATGTATTTAATGACTCAGAAAGCATCAAAAGAGGAAGAAGGGAATACATAGAATCACACTATACTAGAAAGAATTGATTAACACTGAAAAATTTCAGGAAGTATTAAATGAACAGGAGCCAGTGTTAAATAGGTACCGATTCCTTCATTAAGGGTGCTTCACTCAAGCCTTTATTCTTGTCAATACATATGATAAAATCAAATTTAGTGGGTAGGAAAACCATTTTGAGCATTTAATCCCTTAATACCACAGCAGTACAGTAAGAGGAGGGATGAGTATTTGGTATCAATTAATTATATTTCTGTCGAGTAGACAGAAAATGGGTGATTTTAATCTGCGGCCCTCATGCTTGATTTTAATTGTTTTTGGTCAAACATTCTTCTAAGTGGTATAGCACT
>NW_006399886.1:6557592-6561353 GCF_000299155.1 Elephantulus edwardii
AGCTTGGAAGCAGGAGTGGCATCCACTTCCTAGATAGATTGCCTCTGGAAACTCTATGAACTTGGAGAAACTATGAACAATATACAATTGTTAGGTCTTTTATTCATATGGTGGCTATGAGTCTTCTGTGACCCAAATACACTTAACAACAACAACATATATAATAGTACAGTTTTAGATATATGATTACTTTGTGTGATAAGGGAGACAGTATCATTTTGTGAAAAAAAATTACTAAGTGAAATTAGGTTTGTTTTAATGATTCCTTAGTTTCTTGCCATTTATTTTTATTTGGCTGTTGTTTGTTTAAATTTGGTATAGATGTTTTGTTTCTTTATGTCACTTGTTATTTGAGAACTCACCAAATAATACCATGAGTCCTTTCCCCACTTAATAGACCATGAGTGATAGAACACTGTATGTACTTTTCAAGTATTCAGCCCATCTATTTGACAGGAGGAAATTACAATTGAGTGTTAAATGTGCACTTATGTGTTTCGCCTGAAAATATACTGGAGGAGATATTTGGGAGCCACACAACATTAATTTTCCCCCCTCTTCCCTAAAGAGTGGTTGAGTGGGGATATTTTTATTTTTTTTTTAAATGATAGGAGGAGATTTAAAGTGTTTAGTCTAACTGCTACTTTTAAGACTTTAACAAGTTACATGGACCCCTCACAGTAAAATCTGTCCCTAAATTCAATTCTACATGACTTAGAGAGGGTCAATATCATTCTGACTTTTCTCCAATACGAAATAACACTCCCTTGAGTTGCATTTTTTCACACTGTGCTCTGAGCCATTGATCCCCACTTAGAATGATGGATCTTCCCTATCTTTTGCTATCACTGGCAGCCAGTCCTTAAACAGATGGGACTCCAATCACTCCCTGTGGATGGTCTCCCTAAATAACTACCTGTCGGTAAGGGTAACTATATTTGGAGACTGATACCTATATTATTGCACAATAAAATAGTTTAGCTTGAGTTCTAGAGTGATTCTAAAAATGAATTTAGGCAACAAAACACATTTGAAGTAGCATTTTCTGATATTCACTGTTAAAACTTTAATCTGAACTGATATATTTAGGATTTTCATTTGTTTTTTCTATCAGTTAACCCCAGTGTCAAGTCATTTAAGGAACTAAGCAAGAATTATTTAATGCAGATACTGATTCTTTGCTTAAACACATAAAAAACTGCTAAGGCTATTGGAAAATAATGCTGATATTAAAATCATTGTGCAAAATATTTTAAATATACAGCTGAATACAGACTTCCATCCTCACTATTATCATTCATACACACAAACTTCCTTTTGAAAATCAGTTTTTGAGTAAGGATATTAAATCGCCCATTTACCAACTCTAAATTAGCTCTGATATCCTGGTGGACTAAGTTTTAGTACAGAGGAAAGAAGACGATGTTTCTTTTGTACAACTCTTTAATTCATAGAGAAGATTCTTTCTCATAAGTCATTTTAATTTTGCTTCTTAGGACACATTTGAATTCTGTGTTGTGAATTATTTATCCAAATTTTGGGATTTGGTATCTGTTCTCAGTAGGATTCATGGAAAATCTGTGCAGTATATCAAGTCTTGCATTCACACATGCATATTAAGAGATAAGGACATATTTATTTTTACACTGTAAGCTTCAAAAGATCTTATGGAGTATATAAAGTAAAAGTGAATGCTATTGTGCAATTACAATTGTTCATATTTCTTATTATTCATGTTAAAATAATATTATTAATATGTGATCACTTGAATTACATTTAACATAACAGTTGCTGTTGGTTTTGTTGTGTTTTGTTTTGGTTTGGGTTTATTTTTTTGTTTGTTGGTTTGTTTAATTGCATCTCAACTCAAGGAAATAAATATCCTTATCACTGGACCAACCAGAAGCATCATAACATATGGAGAAAAGATTGAAACTGTCAATTGCTTTATCATACTTGGGTCTACAATGAACTCCCTTTGTACCAATAATGTGAAGATCAGGAAATGTATTGCACTGAGAAAGTCTGCAGTCAGAGATCTCTTGAAATTATTGAGAAGCAATGATGTCAGTTTGAAGACTAAGGTGTACCTGATTCAGGCCATCTTCTTTTCAGTCATTTACTATGCATTTGAGAGCTGGCCAATGAATAAAGAAGACAGAGGGAGGATTAATTCTTTTGAACTCTAGTATTCGAGAAAATTACTAAATACCATGGACTGCCAAATGAGCAAAGAAATATGTCTTGGTCAAGGTGCACACAGACTGCTCCTTGGAGACAAATCTTTATTTTACAAACCATTGGCATTTTGATATGAGAGGTTATTCCTTGAAGAGGACTATGATGCTTGGAAAGATGGACCTAACACCTCACAACTATAGCAAGCTGTTGATGATGTAGGTGGGTCAACTGTAAACAGGGCAGCTGAAACAGATTAAAGATAGTGGTCTAGAGAAGTCAAATGTTTACCAATCTATGTCAATCATTATGTTGAGGATCTTCATCTTCTTCACTGAACTTGTACTCTGCCACAATGATGTTTATTTCCAAGGACAGACCTTCCTGAAAATATATCCAAAATATAGAAGATGAAGTAGGAGACTAATTACAAGAAGGGGAAAGTCAACAGTGTTCCAAATATTTTATCTAATGTACTATTCCATGATTTCTAATCAATTGTTTCTCCTTTGTTTAGTTTCCCAATTTCTCTTTGTTCCTTGGATTCAGTAATTAACTGGAAGGTCTTCTAGACTCTCAAATCCATTAAAAGAATGACTCACATGTCTGTGGGTGATACAGGCCAATATTGCAGAGACTGTTGAGCACTGTAGGCTGTCAATTATGGTGCAGCTAGGAGCTGTGTCCTAAAAAAGCAAATGTTCAGCCAGAACGCCATGCCAGCTGTGAAGAGACCCTGGAAGAGCAACAGTCGGCCAGCCATCGGGGAGCTCCAGAGGAGCAAACACCGTGTGACCCCAGAGGAGTGCTGACTACCCACCAGTGTGTGACCCCCCCTGCAGCCATAAATATCTATGCACCAAATGAAAGACCAGCAAAATGCATAAAACAAACATCAACAAAACTGAAAAAGGAAATAGACAACACTACTATAGTGCTGGGAGATTTCAACACATCCCTCTCAAGAAAAGATAGAACTACCAGAAAAAAACTCAACAGAGATACTGAAGAATTAAACCACACAATAATACAACTTGACCTCATAGATATTTATAGACTAATGCACCCCAAAAAAGCACAGTATACCTTCTTCTCCAATGTGCATAGAACATTCTCTAGAATAGATCACATTCTAGGTCACAAGGCAAGCAATAATAAATTCAAAAACAGAAATAATACAAACCATCTTGTCAAACTATAATGCTACAAAATTAGAAATGAATAATAGGGTGATAAAGGAGAAAAAACCCCATACACTTGGAACCTGAACAACACCTTGCTTGAACATGACTGGGTAGTAGAAGAAATAAAAAATGAAATTAAAAAGTTTTTTGAGACTAATGACAATGAAAACACCACCTGCCAAAACCTCTGGTAAACAGCCAAAGCAGTAATTGGAGGTCAATTTATAGCAATAAGCAAACACATTGAAAGACAGGAAAAACAGGCTATTGACTCTCTAACACAATATCTCCAACAAATTGAAAAAGAACAGCAAGAAAACCAGTCACCCTTTAAAAAAAACTGAAATTATAATAACTAGAGCAGAAATAAATGAAATAGAAAACAGAAAAACAATTGAA
>NW_006399886.1:6565486-6584807 GCF_000299155.1 Elephantulus edwardii
AATACTATGCTGCATTGAAAAACAAGGAACTCATGATTAGCCATAATTTTGCAAGATGGGGTAAAGGTACAGTTTATTCCATCAGATCTTTGGAATCCTTGCAAACAAGTTTAGGGATTTTGTTAAAATTTCTTGTTCAGTAATCATTCCTGCTCTAGTAGCAATGGCCACATCCCTGGACCTGAGATTACAATATCTGACAAGAAGAAAACAATTTCAGGTGATGTGATGAATAACGTATATGAAAAACAGAATTTTCCAATACTCCCTCTTCTACACATATACCTAAAAAATTGAAATACTTTGAACCCACTTAGCTCCTCTCACATTGAGTGTGAACACACACTCTTAAATGCATGTGAACAAGCTCTTCATACTTTCATTTATTCCTATTTCAGATAGCAAATATTTCAATCACCCATTCCAATTCTCTATTAGACTATTACTCTGAGGGTGGAATTAAACATAGTATGTTCATTTAATATGATGATTTTTTTTTTAGCCCATTGCTGTACTCTGTGGGTTGTATAGTGTGTTCCTTGACATAAGGGAATTTAATTTAGTAGCCCAAACTTATACAGTAACTTTTGTTCAAATCTTTCAGTAGTATTTTTGGCATTTGCATCAGTTACAGGATATGCAAAGCCCATTCCAGTATAGTATCTATTCCTATGAGGACACATTTGCAGCCACCTGGTGACACTGATACCATTGGTTCAATATAATCAACCTGTTGACTATGTACAGTGTCTTCTCCCATGGGAATTTGTCTCACAGCCATATGTAACCTCTGTCTCTCTTACTGGCAAACAGAACAATCTTTTTTGGTATTTTGTGCCTTAGAGGGAGAAATAGGAATATGTTTAGTTTCAGCCTATCTTTACAATGCCGCAGCTCCCACATATCCACTCATTTCATGCACCCAGTTGGCCACCTCAAGGGAATGTAAAAACATGTCCACCTACTGATTCCAATCAATCTCTGATCTTGGCTAGGGTTTGTTTCTTTCTGTTTGTTTGTTTTTGTTTTGCTGTGTGTTTTTTTTTTACGTAAATAAACATTAATATATGCAGTTCTAGTGTGCTTCCAAATTTCCACAGTTCTTTCCTTAAGTTCATTACCCACACTGGTTTCCCTCTAAGAATCTACTTTTCCATAGCCCATTTGGCTTACCATATAGATAAGGTATTAACCACTGACCATGAGTCAGTGAAAATCCAAACATATGAACTCTCATCATTGTCCCAGTCCTCAGTCACTGCTAGAAAAACAACATACAGTTCATTCAGTCCATTGTGCCTATCTGATATTGCCTTCCTCATCAGGGTCTTCCCATCTACTGGTGTTAATGTGGTGGTTTTCCACATCAAATGATGTCCACTTACCACAGAACTGCCATCTGTGAACCAAGCAGCACTACACTTATCAAAATAAGTTGTTAAGAGGAAACTATTAAACATGTAGGACATATGACAATGTGCTCTAGCAACCTGTCCCAGAGTTAACAGGGTGAGACCATGGGAAAAGAGACTACTTGTTCATGGATATAGTGTGTGCCTCCCTGTATCTTCCTAGAAGTCTATTTCTGTATGAACCATTTCTATTTTATCACAGAACTGCTTTGAGTGCTTCTCCAATAACGATTATTTCAGGCCTCATAATAATCTTATGTTCTTATGTCATTGAGGTTGTCTCAGGCAATGCCCAATATCAGGCAAGTAATTGTCTTTTAAATGGTATGTTTCTTGGAGCATCATGAGGAAATTTTCTTGTCCAGAGTCTCAATGGCCACCAAAAAGCCATTATGAAGTTCACTTTCAATATGAGTTTTCTAACATTTTTTAATGTGGACGATTAACTATGTGTATGGGTGTGGCTATGCAAATGAGGAATATTGGCCTATCCACAAGTTCACAAGGGATTGGGCAGTTTCAACAATCTACAAGTGAACTGGAGAGTCTCATAAATAAATTGAATAGCTTTAACTGCAGAGATGGAACTTACCGCACCTGAAGAGGAAAGAGAACTCCCCTAAATTTGGTGAAAAATAAGTAGAAAAATGTAGGACATACTTGGAGAGAGTAGCAGTAGCAGAGGCAGCCATAGTTAAACTGGAGACATGATGAGAGATGAGATGAGATGAGATGAGATGAGATGAGATGAGATGAGATGAGATGAGGTGAGACAAGACCTTGGGGACGGGGCAGGGAGAGCCAATATTGGCAGGACTGAAAACTTGGAAATAAGAGACATGAAGCTCGAGACTGAGGTGCCTGTGTGCATATTTCAGAAGCTGTCTTGACTGAATTATGTTATTAATCTGGATTATTATTACCTTTTGATTTTCCCAATATGTGTAGTAAGTGAGCGCTCACATTGAATTTTTAGTCCCATAAAACAGTAAGATTGGTGTTGAGAAGAGTGGAAAGAACTAATGGAGTCTGGATGGTATTTCTGCATTCATTGCAATTGGTTTTGTATTATTGATGTTATGGATGAGGATGGTTCACCTCTGTGAAGTCGATAAATGTCCAAAATGGTCATCACTGCATGGCCCTTGCTCTTTTAATGGTGGCCTCTCAGGGTTTTGCCATAAGCTTAGATCTTCATAAAATACATGTGGCAGATACCTCAAGAATCATGTCAAATTGAGAATGATAATAGCCTAGAAGCAAGAAGAGTGAGACTGTTTTCTGTATTTCAGACATAGCTCAGTATTTCTCAGGTCCACATTCAAACAATTTTCTTTTTAGTAACTTCATGAAAGGGAACTAACATTATACAAATGTGGAATATGAGTCGTCCAAAATGCAAAATATCAATCAAATATTGGGCCTCACCTTTATCCTTGGAAATAGGTAGTGACAGCATATTGTTCTTCGTTGCCTGTAGAATGTCATGTGTGGATGGATCCTACTCATGTTATTCCCTAGATTTTTATTGTTTGGACAGAACACTAGATTTATCAACCAACATCTGTTGGCCATGTGGAAAACAATTGTTTTCAAATAATGGCTAGGTATTCTTCAGGTTTGGTATTAACACGATATCAGCAATGTAATGTATAATTATATTGAATATCTGGACCAAGCCCCTTCTAAACAAGCTAGGGCAGTAGTCTGGCAAATTCAAATAACTCTGTGCTGGTGGTGTTGGTGGTGGTGGTGTTTAAGTGTCATCAAGTTGTAAAAGCCTCATAGTGACTCTATAAATTAAAGACATGAACACTTGTATGACTTTCATCATTTCTTCAGGTCCACAGAGTTTCCAGAGGCAAGCTATTTTGGAAGTGGATGCCACTCCTGCTTCCAAGCTTGTTTTAATTGGGAACTCCAACAAACACTGTCCACCACGGGTAACCATTATCACATTTGACACATCAGTGTCATGATGTTTAGCATCACAGCAACCATGAGTTACCTATGTACAGCAAATGGATAGACCAGTGGTATACCACTTAGACGAATGTTTGACCTAATGTGTTTTTAAATAGGAGACAGAATCAAATCAACTCACACCCTTTGGCAAGTAAACATCCACCCTAATCCTCACAAGAACCAGCAAACAAACCTCTGTAGAATCTGGCTGCTTCAGACAATTTCCAGACTGTAAAAACAATATGATACTGGAGGAGACTTGGGATTTCTTAAAGCAAGTGGAATAAAAGTGCATCCACCACAGTTTTCCAGTGGACAATACACTGATGTGTTCTTCGATTCAAGTGCTTCTGCCCTTAAATCCTCCTGACCTGAAGATCCATGGAGAAGTTTTGGGAGTTCTTAATCCAAAAGGAATAGCAGTGTATCCACAATGGTTCTCCAGAGGACAACACACTCCTGTGCTCTCTGACTCAGGTATTAACTCTACTTCAGTCTCAAGAAGGGAGTACCAATATGCAGGTTTCTGAAAGAATATCACCCTACCCTCGGGCATTACACAACAAAAACATCCTAATATCTACCATGTAAAGCTTCACACAATGTCAAGAAAGCAGCAGACAGCCCCAAATATTACAAGAAACCAAAATAAGCTTTCGTCTAAAAAAGCTGAGCATATTGAAGACTCAATGAATACCCCAGACACACAAAACTAGAAGAAATATGTTGATATGAGGTTATTTACAAACAGCTACAGAGGAAGGAGCAAATGATGAAAGAAACAATGAAAACCATTAAAAAAGTGAATACTCCATAGAACCAGAATTGTATAAATGAAGAACAACTTTAAAAACTATGGAAGAAAATGCAAAAGATGGAAGAAATAAATAAAAATATATAGATAAAGCAGAAGTAGAAGTTACAAGTCCTCAAGAACACAGGAAATAAACTGTTAGAACTAGTGGATCAGTTTAGTAGCATGGCAGGATTCAAGATTATTATACAAAAGTCAGTGGAATTTCTCTACAGTAACAAAGAAAACTAATAGAAGGAACCAAGAAAGCATTTACAATAGTAAACCACAAAATGAGATACTTGGGAATAAACCTAACCAGATACACAAAAGACCTCTACAAAGAAATCTACAAAACACTCCTTCACGAAAGAATAAAAATCTTAAATAGAAAATTGTTCCCTGTTCAAGGATAATAAGACTCAATATAATGAAAATGACAATCCTACCAAAGGCAATCTACATGTTTAATGCAATCCTAATATAGATTTTTCAAGGAGACTGAAAAGGTAATTGTCCAGTTTATTTGAAGGGGAAAGAAACCCAAATAAAAAAGAACAACTTCTAAAATAAAAAATTAAAAAAAAATGAAGTGGGAAACATAACACTCCCTCTTCTCAAAATCTACTATACAGTTATAATTTAAAAAGAACAAACAAACAAAACACCACAACAACAGCACGTCACTGACTGGTTCAATGACAGGAACGTTGACCAATGGAATATCAAGAACTCAGAAATTAATCCATCAATCTATAGTGGACTGATATACAACAAGGAATCTAAACCTATCAAAAGCTGAAATGAAAACTTCTTCAAAAAAATGAGCTGGCAAAACTGGACTGCTTCCTGAAGAAAGCTGAAGCAAATCTGCAACTCACATCACACACAAAAATCAACTCGAGGTGGATCAGAGACCTAGGTGTGTAAAACCCAAAACCTTTAAGATCGTAAGAGAGAAAAGGAGACAAAGCGTGAAGGCCTAGCCTTTGGTATAAAGAGGATGACAAATATAGCCAGAAATATACAATCAGAAGACGATAAATTTGATGAATGGGATCTTCTGAAGATTAAATCCCTGTGTGCAACAAAAACACCTGTCAATAAGGTAGAGGAAAACAACAACCACCACCACCAAAAAAACAAACAAAAAAACTCCAAAAATACCACCCTACTGAGAAGTAAAAAAAAAAAAAACATTTGGAGATACTATTTCATACAAGGATCTCATAACAAAACTTTACAGAATCCTACTGGGCCTCCACAAGAAAAAGACTAACAACCCAATTACAAAATGAGCAAAAGACATGGAAAGACTTTTCACAAAGAAAGACATTTGGATGGCCAAATAAATGAATAAATGCTTAAAATCACTGGCAATAAAAGATGCAAATCAAAACTGCAATAAAATACCATCTCATCCCAGTAACAGTGGCAAAGTTTACCAAGAAAGCAAGCAATAAATTTTGGAGAGGGTGTAGAAATATTCAAACTCTCATACAATACTGATGGGTTTATAAAATGGTACAATCACTCTGAATGCAGTTTGGTATTTCCTCAAGATACTGAACATAGAAATGATATATTACCCAACCATTGCACTGCTAGGAATACACCCTGAGGGAATTAGAACTGATACACTGCAAAGTTATAAACCAATATTCATAGCATCATTTTCACAATAGTAAAACATGAAACAACATAAACGCCCAGCTGTAGACAAATGGAGTGATAAATTGAGGTACATTCACACAATAGAATACTACCACATTAAGGAGCAACAATTTCCAAAAAATACTACGTAACTTGGGAGAAAATGGAGAGGATTATGCTGAGTGAATGTAGTCTCATAATGACAAATACTGCATAAGGTTGTTATTGTTAAATCAACAAGTCAGATCAACAAGTGAGGTCAATGTGTATAATTGCCATTTTTGTTCATTATAAAAGATATTTGCAATGAATATATCATTGGTTATCCTACTTCTATCACTTTCTCCAGCTTCCTTTCTGTCGTGAAGTCCATACTTCTGACTACTGGTCCTTCTTTCTTGTTCCCAACTCCACTCACCAATAATTACTAATGAATGTTGCTTGCATATTTATTCAGTTTCAAACTGCAAAAGTTGGTGGAAATATAAATTTTCTCCTGTTTGGATTTAAGTTTTGATATAAATTATACCTGTATTAGCAGGTCTTGCTTGTGTGCATGTGAATAGTATCCTGTCACTTATAGCTTCTGAAACCCACTGAGTAGGTTCTGATTTGATAGCAATGAGTGTGAGTGAATGACACAGACACAATTTTCTTCTTTTGTGCATAAGGCTTAGTATACCATTTGAATATTAAGAAAGAAAAGATATAAGTCACAACTTTTCTGATTTTAAGTCTTGCAATGTTCCCTTGTCCTTTTTGGGCAACTACTTCTTGGTATATTTACACATCTCACATGAGTACCATTAAGTATTCTGAGATTCCCATTCTTCTTAATATTAGGCATAATTCATTATGATCCACACAGTCAAATGCCGTTTCATAGTCAATAAGATTCAGGTAAACATCTTTCTGATATTTTCTACTTTCTGCTAAGGTTTATCTAACAGTAGTAATGGCATCCTTTATAATAAAGCCTCTTTTAAATCCAGCTTGAATTTCTAAAAGTTTCCTGTCAAATTATTCCAGCTAATTTTTAAAAATCATCAACAAGATTTTACTTGCATATGATATTGTTCTATAATTTCAACATTGTTGGGTCACCTATTTTGGAATGTCAAATTATTGTAAATAAGAAAACTATATGCAAATTGACCAGAAAATATCTATATTTGTTCTCATTTAAAAAAATCATCTAACAGAATGTGGAAATTATCACACAGCATTATTACTATCACGTTCAAAAATCTTATAGAATGATATTTAAAAAGCATTTGATTTTAATCATAAGTTTATGCAAAACCTATTAACATACTTTTCCACCAATAAAATGAAGTTAGTTGTTTAAACTCCAGAAGAAAAACAATAAAGTTTGTTTTGAAAAGGAAATAAATTTAATTTAAATTTCAATTAACATTGAACTATTAGCCTAAAGTTGACTTTTGTAGCCACTACTTTGGACTCTATAGTCTCTAGCTCTTAACTGCAGACACATGGTTTTGCAAGTCAATAGCTGTGGTACTAGGATAAAAGATACAGTGTTTCCCAAACTGAGCAGTAGCATTTGAGGGAGACTGGAGAAGACCCTGGTGAGAGGAAAAACCCTGGTGGCAATACCCAGGTGATGGTGGTTGAGAGACTGGCATTCCTGTGGAGAAACTGTGGCAAGGTATAACCTGAGAATTCCTAAGATAAAGGCCACAGTTACAAGTTTTGCTATTTTTGATGGATGTGTGACAGAGATGTTGAGTTATAACTGCTCTAAGGAAAACCTTGAGATTGATGAAACCCGAGACTTCTTAAATTTGTGTTGCTGAACTGAAACTAGGGCTTTTATTAATAAAGGAATTGTGTCTTCAGACTGCTGGACTAAACTTATATTATGAGATATTTGTCTCTACTATTCCCCAGCTTATTTTCCTAATTAACTCCACTCTTGGTACCACTGGTATCAGTAAAGTCTGTGAACCAACAACGAAAAATGAATCTCTTGCTGCTGGTGCTACTCTAGAGGCACCATGGAGCTGGGCTACGGGCTTTTTACTTGCTTTCTGCTCTGAAGCGGTGAGGGGCTAGGCTCTTCTATCTCCCCCTTGCCCTTTCAGAAAGGCAATGACTGTCCTGTGCCACTATGTCCCATTTTTTGCTTTTCTTGCAGATGTATCACAAATTCAGCATATTATTGTCTCAAAAACAAATGATTAGCTTGGTTAAAGAGTACCAAGTGACTTCTAGCTAAATAAGTAAATTAGAAGAACTTCTGGAAGTTTTAATTTTATTTTAGTGGGAGTTGGCTTTTATCAGAGACTGAAATTAAATTTCCCTGATGGATGTCAATGAGATTTAATAAGGCTAAGTGTCCATATATTAAAGTACTTTAAAATAATAAGTTTGTTTACAATTTTTAACACAATGTACTTATATATAAAAATTGTAGATTATATCCTTTATAGAGTATAATGTATGTTTTAGAGTCTAAACAATTGTAATGAAATTGCTATTTAAATATGACCATAGACATTATTGAGAATGAAAGTGAAGTAGGATGAATTATTTGAATGTCACATGAATTAGTTTCAGAAAATAGATGCGGAAAATTTTAGAAAAGAAATAGATAAAAGAAGATCATCTTTCCTAGAATCAGGAAAATCTAAAACGCCATGTTAAAATGCATGACATTAATCTAGGGCTAAAAAAAGAACATCAATTTATATCACAATCTAGAGTGTTTGTAATTTTGGTTTTGTTATTTTTGATGGATGCATGATGGAGATGTTGAGTTATAACTGCTCTGAGGAAAAACCTTGTATTGATGATTGATGAAACCATTTTATATATGTATATCTCACACACACATATGTAGCTGAATTACGCCATGGAATCAGAACCAACCAATAACGGAACCTTTACTGGGTTTTCAGAGGCAATAAATCACATACGAGGTGATTTCATCCTTCTCCTGAAAAATTGAAGCCAGGTGCCTATGGAATTGCATCACAGCTTCTTATTAATAGGCCACCAGAATTCTGTATGTATACATATATGTTATATGTTGTTGCTATGTGATATTAAATCAATTGCAACTCATAGTGAATCTATAAATCACAGATTTTTACCGTAGGTTGTATCATCTCTGATATACATCGTTGTTGTTGTTGTTGTTGTCAAGTGCCGTCGAGTCTCAGGTGACTCATAGCGACCCTATGAAGGAGAGTCCTTGATGCTTGGGTGCCTTTCATCCTCTCTCCAGGTTCACAGGGTTTCTGGAGGCAAGCTATTATGGAAGTGGATGCCACTCCTCCTTCCACGCTTGTTTAATCGGGGAGCTCCACCCCACTCTCAGTCCGCATTGGGTAGCCAACCATTAACGCATTTGACTCATCCGTGTCATAGTGTTCAGCCTCACAGCAACCACAAGTGACCCGGGACGGCAACTTGTACACCAGGGCTATACGACCTAGAGGAATGTCTGAACAAAAACAGTGAAAGACTGGCCTGAGGGCCGCGAACTAAAAGTCACCCACCTTTGTCTTGGTCACATTGTTTTCTCTTTACTGGGCCAGCTGATCTCTCTCTCTCTCTTTCTCTCTCTGTTGATGTTATTGTTGTTAAGTGCCATCGAGTCACAGGCGACTCATAGCGACCCTATGAAGCAGCAACAACAACTGATATACATAGTAAATATAAATTGAATATGTGTGTGTGTGTGTGTGTATAATGTTAATTGTTGTGTTGTTGTTGTTATGTGCCAGTGAGTTGTCTGTGACGCACAGAGACCTATGTATAATAGTTCTAAGGCCTACCTTGTCTTGAGACAGTCTCACTAACTCTGACACACATATCCCAATGGCCTCCGTTACTGTGTCAAATCCATCTTATCTGGGATATTTCTTTCCTGCACTGTCCCTTCATCCCTTAAAAGGGGTGATGTACTACTCCAAGGGCCAGTCCCTCCTGGCCATGTGCCCAAAGTATATAAGACGAAGCTTCAAAAGCCTAGACTTTAAAGAAGAACATGGTTTCACCCTCTCCAAAATAGACTTATTTGTTTTCAACACCAAAATTCAAACGCATGGATTCTTCTTTTGTGATCCTCAGGCACTGTCCAGTTCCCTGATGCATAGCATACTATGGCCTGGATCAAGCATACCTTAGTCTCTAAGACTGACACTGTTGCATCTTCTTACTCTGGAGAGGTACTTGACTAGGTGATTGACCTAGTACAATTCATCTTTTGACTTACTGACTTCTGGTGCCAAAAGTGTTGATTGTGGAGTCAAGCAAGCTGTAATTGTTAATAACTTCAAACTCTTCACTATCTATCATAATACTGCTGATTGGCCTAGTGGTGGGAATCTCTGTTTTCTTCATATTGAGCTTCAATCCATATTGAAGAAAGACTACAGTCCTTGACTTTCTGCAGCAAGCACTTCAAGTCCTCCTCAGTTTGAACCAGCAAGATTGTATCATCTGTTTAACATAGGTTGTTGATGAGTCTTCCTCCAATCCTGATACCACAGTCCTCTTTATAAAACCCAGCCTCCCAAATGATCTTCCTATAGATTGAAAAGGTACAGAGACAGGACACTTCTTTGACACACTCCTTTATAATTTTGAACAATAGCTTCATCCTGGTACAAGTATGGATTTCATGTGAGAACAATCAGGTGTTCTGGGACTTTCATTCTCCTCAAAATTAGCCACAATTTGCTGTGATCAACACAGTCAAATGTCTTTGCACAGTTAATGAAACAGACATTTTTCTGGTACTCTCTGCTTTAGGCCAAGATACATCTGACTTTGGCAATGATGTTCCTAGTGCTATGGCCACTTTTAAACCCAACTTGTGTTTCTGGTAGCTCTCTGTCAACAAATTGTTCCAGTCATTTTTTGATAATCTTCATTAAAATTTTGCTTGAATGTGATATTCGTGATATTGTTCGATAATTTCCACACTCTGTTTGATCACTTTTTTTTTATTTTAATGAGAATACATATGGACCTCTTCCAGTCAGTAGACCAAGAAGTTGTCCTCCAGATTTCTGGGCACAGAATGGTGAACATTCCATGGCTACATCTGTTAGTTGAAATATGTTGATTAGTATTACATGAATCCCTTGGGCTTTGTTTTCTGACAATTCCTTTAGAGAGGCTTGAACTTCCTTCCTCATCACCATTACTTCTTTAGAGTTGTTTTATGAAATACTGCTTTGTTTGGTATCATGACTCTGTGTATGCCTTTCATCTTCTTTTGATGCTTCCAGGATGGTTCTTTATTCTACCTACAACACCTTTAGGTATTGCAGCTCGAGGCTTGAATTTGTTCTTCAGTTTCTTCAGCTTAAAAGCATTGAGCGAGTTTAACCCTTTTGATTTTCTGACTCTAGTTCTTTGCACATTTCATAATAATACTTTACCTGGTGTTCCAGTACTGGTCTTTGAAATCTTCTCTTCAGGTCCTTAACATTTATTTTTAAATATTAGTTTATTAACAAAGTTTTTAGAAATTTGTTTTCACATTGTATTTTTTCCATTTGCTTCACTCACCTCTCCTTCCACCCATCAAATTTCGTGACCTATGATTAACCTTCTGTATCTGCCAATTCTTTTCGGTAAAATGACTCAGTATACTCTTTCCATCTTCTTTTAATACTTTCTGAATATTTCAATATTTTTCCCAAGCATCCTTAAGTATTGCAACTCAAAGTTGGAATTTGTTCTTAAGGTCCTTGAGTTTAAGAAATGCTGAGCGATTTCAGCCCTTTTTATTTTCTGACTCCAGCTTCTTGCACATTTTATTGTAATAGTTTGTCTTCCCGCTCTGCCTTTTGAAATCTTCCACTCAGTTTTTTATTATCTTGAATTCTTCCCTTTGCTTAGGCTTCTTGGTATTCTAGTGCAATATTCACAGTCTCTTCTGACAACCAGGTGGCAGTCGTCAGAACAGAGCAAGGAAACAATGCATGGTTCAAAATCAAGAAGGATTTATGCCAGGTAAGTGTCCTGTCTCCATACCTTTTCAATCTATATGCGGAACAGATTGTTTGGGAGGCTGGGTTGTAGGAGGAGAAATATGGCATCAGGATTGGAGGAAGATTCACGAACAATTTGCATTATGCAGATGACACAACCCTGCTTGCTGAAATTGAGGAGGACCTGAAGTGTTTGTTGCAGAAGGTCAAGGACTGTAGCCTCCAATACGGATTGAGGCTCAATATCAAGAAGACAAAAATTCTCACCACTGGGCTAATTGGCAACATCATGATGAATGGTGAAGAGATTGAGAATGTTAAAAGCTTTAGTTTGCTTGACTCCACAGTCAACACTCTTGGCAGCCAGGAAATCAAAAGACATATTGTGATGGGGAAAATCTGCTGTTAGAGACCTCTCCAAAGCACTAAAGAGCAATGATGTCATTCTGGATACTAAGGAGCACCTGATACAGTCCATGGTCTTTACAATCACTTGGTATACTTCAGAGAGCTGAACAATTACTAGGGAGGATAGAAGGAGAATTGATGCCTTTTAGCTATGGTGTTGGAGAAAAGTACTGAATATACCATGGACTGCTAAGAAAAAAACAGATTTGCCTTAGAGAGGGTTAAACCATACTGCTCTTTGGAGACAAGGATTCTGAAGCTTCATCTAACATACTTTGAACATTTTGCAAAGGGGATCAATCCATCCTTGGAAAAGGACATCATGCTTGGGAGGATGGAGGGACAGCACAAGAGGGGAAGATTTTTTATGAGATGAATTGATACAGTGACTGGAGCAATTAGTGTAGGTGTGTCGGAGACAGTGAGATTGGCACCGGATAGAGCAGGGTTTAGGGCTATTGTACATAGAATTGCTAGGAGTTGCAGGCAACTCAGCACACAACAACGACAACATGATTAACCACCTTCAAACCTCCGTCAACGCTTGTCCAACCCTCTGCTCCCACCCTCCGCCCTCTTGGATCCTCCTACTCATTCTACAATACTGTTTTTTATACGGTATTTGTCCTTAAAAGACTGAATTAGTTCATTCAGTATAATGCCCTCCATTTACAAAATCATCTTTCCTGCATGCTGCATAGTAGTCCATCATGTGAATGTACTGTAATTTCTCAATCCATTATATTATGGTTGGACATTTGGGCTATTTCCAAGTTCTTGAGATGGTGAATAATCCTTCTATGAACATTGGATATGAGTTGTTATCAGCACCCGGCCTGGTTTTCACAACCGATATTGAGCTTCTCCAATGATTCTTTCCACAAAATGTAGTCACTTTGATTTCTGTGTAGACCATCAGGTGAATTATATGTATATAGTTGTTATTTATGTTTCTTATAAATGGTATTTGTAATGAATAAATTATTGACTATACAAAACTCTATGATTTTATATCCAGTCTCATTTCTGTCACCAAGGCCGTATTTCTGAATACTGATCTTTCTTGTCCTTTCCCAATTTTTGCATTCCAGTCACCCATTATTATTAATGTATCCTGGTTGCATGTCCAATTGATTTCTGACTGCAAAAGTTGGTAGAAATAACTTATTTCTCCTTTTTTGGCTCTAGTTGTGGGTGTGTACGTTTGAATGATGGTGTTATTGACAGGACTTCCTTGTAAATGTGTGGATATTATCCTATCACAGCATTATATTTCAAGATGGATTTGGAATTAGTCCTTTTTTTATTTTATATTACTCTGATTTATTTACGAAGTTTGAATACGTTGTTTTTCACAAAAGATCCTTCCAATTTCCTTTACCCCACACATCCATTGAATTGTGCAACCCTATAATTAACACCCAAACCTCCCCATTCTCACCCCAACATATACACCCTTTCTCCTCCCCCCCTCAGCCTTAGATCTTCATACACATTCTACAACAATGGTTTTATACAATATTTGTCCTTGTGGGACTGAGCGAGTTCACTCAACATAATGCTCTCCAGTCTCAAGTTAGGTAATAATTTACAAAATGATTGTTATTGTGTGTTGTGTAGTATTCCATTGTATGAATGTACCATAGCTTGTCAATACATTCATTTGTAGTTTGACATCTGTGCTGTTTCCATGTTCTTGTGATGGTGAATAATGCAGCTATGAACATTGGTGTACATTTCTGTTTGAGACTCAGTTCTAATTTTCTTGGGGTATAAGACAAGCAATTGAATACCTGGGACATATGGTATTTCTATGTTTAGCTTTTGAGGATGTGCCAAACTGCCTTCCAGAGTGGTTGTACAATTGTACAATCTCACCACAAACGTAAAAGTTTCCTATCTCACCTCATCCTCCCTAAAATTTATTACTTGCAGTCCTGTTAAACTTTGTCATTGCTACTGTAATAAGATGGTATCTCATTGTGGTTCTGATTTGTATCTCTCTTATTGCCAGTGCTTTGGAACATTTTTTCATATTTTTGTTGGCCATTTGCATATCTTCCATGTTTTGTGCCCATTTAGTAATTGGATTATCAGACTTTCTCTTGTGGAGGCCCAGGAGTATTCTCTAAACTTTTGTTATGAAACTCTTGTCTGAGATGGTATTACCAAATGTTTGTTTACAATCAGTAGGGGTTTTTTTCACCCTGTTGGAAAAAGTTTTTTATGAACACAGGGGTTTAATCTTCAGAAGGTCCCATTCATCAATTTTATCCTCTTCAAATTGTACATATCTGGTTGTATTTGGCAGCCTCTTTATGGTGTAGACTAGAGCTTATGAACATTATGGTTTGGGGCTTTCCTCCAAGGTCTCTGATCAACCATAAGGTGATTTTTGTGTGTGTTGTGAGATATGGATCATGTTTCAGCTTTCTGCAGGTTTACCAGCACCATTTGTTGACGAGATTGTCATTTTTCCATTTGATAGGTTTCATTTCCTTGTCAAATATCAGTTGACCATAGATAACAGGGTCTGTTTCTGAGTTCTCAATTTTGTTCCACTAATCTATGTGCTTGTCATTATACCAGTACCATGCTGGTCTCATTACTACCACTGTGTAGTAGGTTTTGAGGTCAGGGAGTGTTATATCTCCCACTTCATTTTTGTTTCTCAGAACTGTTTTGACTATTAGAGGTCTCTTGCTTCTCCAAATAAACTTGACAATTTCCCTATCTCTTTGGAAAATGAATTTGGTATCTGAATTGGGATAACATCTAATATGTAGATTGCTTTTGGTAGGATTGTCATTTTCACAATATTAAGTTTTCCTATCCATGAACAGGGCACACTTTTCCATTTCTTTAGGTCTTTTACTGTGTCTCGCAGAAATGTTCTGTAGATTGCTTTGTACAGGTCTTTTGTATCTCTAGTTAGGTTCACTCCCAGGTATCTCAATTTGTGACTGGTTATTGTAAATGGAATTGCTTTCTTGATTTCTTTTTCTGAGTTCTCTTTGTTACAATAGAGGAATCCCTCTGATTTTTAGATATTGATCTTATATCCTGCCACTCTACCAAATTGGTCTACTAGCTCTAAGAGGTTTTGTTGGTTTTTGTTGTTGCTGTTGCTGTTGTTGAGCCTTTGGGGATTTCTATGTACACTATGATATCATCCATTTAAAGTGATATTTTAACCATCTCTTTGCCAATCTTGATGCCTTTTATTGCCTTCTCGTTGTATTGCCCTATAAAGTACTTCCAGTACAATATTGAATAGAAGTGGTGACATTGGACATCCTTGTCTGGGCCCTGTTCTCAATGAAAATGTTTTCAGTCTTTCCCCATTGAGAATGATATTGGCTCTTGGTTTTAAATATATAATTTTCACTATGTTGAAGAAATTTCCTTCTATTCCAATTTTGTTGAGTATCTTAATTAGGAAGGGGTGTTCCATTTTCTGAAATGCTTTTTCTGCATTAATTGCTAAGATCGTATGGTTCTTATTATTTACTTCATTAGTATGGTGAATTATGTTGATTGCTTTTCTTATATTGAACCATCCTTGCATACTAGTTATGAATTCCACTTGGTCATGGTGATTTTTTTAATGTGCTGTTGGATTCTATTGCCTAGGGTTTTGTTAAGGATTTTTGCATCTATATTCATGAGAGATATTGGTCTGTAGTTTTCTTTCTTGGTACTATTTCTTTCTGGCTTTGGTATTAGGGTTAAGCTTGCATCATAGAATGAGTCAGACAATTTTAGGACTATTTGTATTACTAAATAATAATTGAGGAACCAGTATAAGCTAGTGGAAATAAAAAAGAAAGAAATTATATAAAAGATACTGTTGTAGTGGTGGTGGTAGTATATCCTCAAGTAGGAATGCACTCATAACTGACTCTCCAGTGGGTTTTCAGAGGCAGTACATATTAGAAGATTGCTCATCTTTCTTCCTTGGAGAAGCTGGTGGACTCAAACCGTGCTCCTTTGGATTGTCAGTGTAACTCTGTACCACTAAGCCACCAAGTTCTCTAAAGAAAGATAAGTTTAAAAATTAGTAATTCATGGAAAATATATTTTTTCCATAAATGAAAGTAAAATGAACTATTTTAATCAATTTACAGAAAGCATGCTACAAAATTTAATCACTCCTTACCCAAGTTTCTCTAAAAAAAGCTATTGTTGCTGTTGTTAAGTGTTGTTGAGTCACAGGCAACTCATATTGACCCTAACAAATGAGAAAATGTAAGTTAGAACTATTAATCCATTGACCTCTTCAAGTCATTTAATCCAAAAGAGGTAGGTTAGTAGTAAACCTTAGTAACTTAAGTCTAGGATGCATGGTGCAAAGTTTAAAATATTTTAATGCTAGCCAAAAGATGTTGTTGTTGTTATGTGCCGTCGAGTCGTTTCCGACTCATAGCGACCCTATGCACAGCAGCCCTAAACCCTGCTCTATCCTGCACCAACCACACCGCCTCTGACACACCCATCCCAATTACCCCAGTCACCGAATCAATCCATCTCATAGAGGGTCTTCCCCTCCTGCGCTGTCCCTCCACCCTACCAAGCATGATGTCCCTCTCCAAGGACCCGTCCCTCCTGGCAACATGTCCAAAGTATGTCAGACGAAGCCCCAGAAAAGCCAAAAGATAGTCAGTTGAAATTTACCACTTTATCTTCAGGAGGAAAATGCAACAGTCAGCTTCTATAAAAATTACAACCTTGGGAACCTTACAATGTAGTGCTACACTGTCATATAGGGTCACCACAAGCCAGAATCTACAACACACATTGGTCATAGTTTAACTGTAGAATGCAACCTTGTTCAACATTTTAATAGCATTTCAAAATATAAGCTTTTCTGATAAGTACTAGTAAGGAAATGGGTTTTTATTAACAGTTAAGATAAATTGCATTTCCTCCTTGAAGGAAAAGATCACTTCTATTTTTCATTTAAATATACACATATTTTGCAATTTTATCTAATTTCGTAAAATAGTCCTTTCTAAATATGAACATATATGATAAGTGTTTGCATGTATTTATGTAGAATCTGTTGCATTTGTAACAAATTTATTATTCTTAGGTTTCCTGTGTATGTTATTAATTTGATTCCTCATTAATGTAATCTTAGAGAAAGAAGTGCTCCCAGCAATGTTATTACTTTTGACAGAAAGGCATCTTCTTACCTTTAAAAATATTTAAAGGTGTTCAAATTTACAGCATACTTTCTGCCTCTTAACTGCCATTTTTTTTTCAGCTCCATCTTATTCCCATGACAGTCTACTGTCTTCAGCATTTACGTAAACAGTGCATCGCCCAGGGGAGAAGTAGTCACGCAATGGTTGCAATTGCGTATGTGTTTCCTTAGAGGTTCTCTGTACTTCTCCCTAAATTGTGATAACAGATGATGAAGATCCACTTGCCTTATTAGCAAACAATTTATGTGAAGAAAAAATAAGCATTCATGACTGAAATACTACTTAGATGAAATCACTCTTTAGAAATCTTTGCTTATTTAAAAAAAATGAGTCATTTACTCTAATTCCCTGGAAATTTTAAAGAACAGAAGACATTCATATATTTATAAAAGAGAAAAAATCTAATGAGATTACATCAAAAGTTCCATTTCAGCTACATTATTTAACAATTCCTTATTAGACAGAATTAATAAAAAATAAATTTCAAATTATATCTATATGTAGATGTCAGATATGTGTGTGTCAGAAATAAATATCTAGCACAAGCAGCAATAATTTATAGTGTTAATAGGTTAATCAATAATATACATTTATATTTTAAGAGTGATATATTCACAAAGTTTTTATTGGTATATCTGACAGAATTTTTAAAACAATCATAATCAGAGTTTCATGTACAAAGTACACTAATAAAACTTATTGTAAATTGTAAGGCTTTTCCTCTGTAAAGAATCTGATTGTCAACTTCTGCTGTAGAGCAGGTTTACTCTTTCTTTCGTTTTAAAATCATCTATTGAAAAATAACTTTTTAAAAGTACTAAACTATTCCTTCAAAGTTTTAAACAAAATCGTATAATAAGAATTATGCAATCATACCTCCGTAATTACAAAATTGTTCAAAGTACAAAAAAGTGTAAAATATTTTCTAATCCAAAAAAATAAAAGAATGTAAAATGGTTAAGAATGTTGTTTTATGGGTCCACTTCCACATTAAGTATAAACATTTTAAGACAAAGCCATCAGGAGTGTGGAAAATGGATGGAATAAGTGAGGAAATATCCTTCTGTTTCTGAAAAGACTTCTTTAGTTATGAGTTAGCAACTTAGAAGAATACTTTGTAAGGCAATTCATTTAATGTGTGAACTCAAGACCTCCATTTTCACAGGTAAATAGTAAAGCAGTTTGACTAATCTCCTAAAGCCAATCCATTTATATTTGACATGGCAATGCTTGTTAGGAAACATTTGATGGACTAAACTCTGGATAGCAGAACTATTTAAGTTTTCCTCTCCAGTGAAGTAAAACTAATAATATTAAATAGTCAAAGACAGATTTTGAGGGAATAAACACACATTTAAGAACACTGTTTAAAATATTTATTCTATAATGTTATGCAGAACAAGATCCATGCTTATATTATCACAGAGATAATAAAGAGCTACAACTACAGAAACTTCATTTTTCTACAAGCACCTTCTTTTTTTTAGGCAGCTCAATGCTTATATAAAATGTACAACTTAAATAATTTTCTATGTGGTATTTTTCAAGTTTGAAAACAATATAAAGATAATACAAAATAACTTTATACTTTGCTTTCCTTTAATTGTTTACCATAGCATATTTGACAAAATCTCTGTTTTTTTAAAAACGTATACATTGATAATATGAGAAGCAATGGTTCAAATGAAAATTAAAATTCTTTCTTCACAGTGAGTTTAAAGGAATTAAAATGGTTTGAAAACTATGTGGGCACAAACCAACATGACTGAATGATTCAATATGGTATATTTTAGCACTAAAAGACAGATAAAATCACACACACACACACAAAACCCCTTAAAAATTTAAGCTTTAAATATTTTTTATTATTAACTTCAATGAACATTTATAGAGATTTTGGATTTCCATTCA
>NW_006399886.1:6584907-6588436 GCF_000299155.1 Elephantulus edwardii
CCCCCAGTATGCTTTTCTCTTTAAAAAGTAAAAGAAAAATTTCTTTATTGGTATACAATCCCACAGAACCCCCCAACTCCCACCCCGATTATACTCCACTCTGCAACCTTCATTCCCACTCTTATGATAATCATAATGCCCTATAATATATTGCTTTTAACTGTTCTCTCCCTCATCCTTTCCAATGCAGTGTACATAAATCATCCAGTTTTTCTCATTCTTACCCCAATCCTGTTATCAGTCCCATTCTACAGCAGTGGCACTATGTTTAAATATTTTAAAGTGTGTTAAAATTAAAGCTCTTTTAAAAACGGTTGAATGTTTGAAAGTTTATGGTTTATTTTGCACATTTAATAATTTATTTTTAATATTTAGCGTGTACTTTATTTATGCTTGCAAAGTTACTGCTTTTAGAGTGTTTAATTGTCATTGGAAAAAAATGGGATTATTCTATTTTTGTTAAGGAAATACAATTTATATTTCCATAAAATTACATGCTATTTAAAAAAAAGTATGTAAGTATAGAAGGGTTTTGTAGCTCAAACCACTATCATGATTAATCGCTAGGGATTGCTTTCCAAAAAGTGTTTCTCAAAAGAATAAGTAGTTCAGACTTTCCTGCTGTGTAGCGATACTCTATAACTTGTTACATATATAATTATGACCTTGCATGTGTTGTTGTTGTGTGCCATAGCTGACCCTCCAGCAGGTTTTCAGAGGCACTTAATTGCACGGGAGAAGATTGCCCATCCTTCTTCCAGGGAGCATCTGTGGCTTCAAACCCTGTGCTTTTGGGATTGCAGCACAGCTTCTTGCCACTAGGCCACCAGAGCTCCCTAAATTGCATGTAGACTTACAAAAAAAACCAGAGGATGTTACATAATAATGCCATTTTCTAGCACTTTCATTAGCATTGTTTGGCAAATTAGTCAATCTTTTACCCTTATTTACTTCTTTGTTAATTTTTTTTAGAATTTATGTACTTCAACAGCTCCATCTGAATCTACACAGACATACACAGATTTTAACTCATGAGCTGACAGTTACTTTTAGAAAATAAACATTTCTTAACTCAGTTGTCATTGAGTGTAGCAAAGCTCATAGCGACACTAAGAACAAAAGACCTGAAGCCTTTCAATAAGTATAGTTTCTCAAAGTTCATAGCGTTTCCAGAGGCATGTTGTTTAGGAAATGGATGGCACTTCTGCTTCCAAAGTAATACAAGAAAACTTTCTCTTACTTAATTATGTAATACTTTTGAAAAGTTGCCCATGGGAATCTGATGACAGAAGATACGTTGAAAAATTTAAAAAAAAATCAACAGCTAGAAAAATCAGGTATAATTGTGTTAAGTGAGGGGAAAAGAACTGAAAATTTGAAGAAATTAGAAAAGGAATGATAGAACCTTTACATAGTTTAATCTCAATTCAGGAATAAATTATACCGCAATATGACCTCATAGTTCCTCATTCACATAGTGTATTTGAAGAAAGTATAATTCCACATAAATGTATCCTGCAGCAAAGGTTTACTCTTTCAAAAATAATGCTTTACTATTATAATTAAATATTGTTGTTGCTGTTGTTGTTAAGTGCCATTGATTAGAAGAAGATTCACAGTGACCCTATGAATGAAATACCTGAACACTTTCATACCTTTCATCGGTTCTCTAAGTTCATAGAGTTTCTAGAGGCTGGCTATTTCAGAAGTGAATGCCACTCCAGCTTCCAAACTTGTTTTAATCTTGGGGTTCCTAATTATAAATTATATTATATTATAAAATAAATTATATGTGGTTGTTGTTATGTGCCAACGAATAACCTGTCACTCATAGTGACCCTATGTATAACAGCCCTAAATGCTGCTCTATCTTGTGCCAATCTTTTTATCTCTGACACATATACTCCCATTACTCCAGTCACTGAATCAATCACCTTATCAAGAGTCTCCCTCTTCTGAACTGTCCCTCCAACCTCCCAAGCACGATGTTCCTCTCCAAGGACAGGTCCCTTCTTGCAGCATGCCCATAGTATATCCATTCCTCAATGAATCAGCCTGGTCTCACTCTCTCTAGGATGAACCTGCTAGTTCTCCTGGCAGTCCATGGTATATTCAGTACTCTTCTCTAACATTGGAGCTCAAAGACAAATTCTCCTTTTATCATCCCAAGTCATTGTCCAGCTTTCTGATACACAGCAAATAATTGCAAAGACTATGGCCTGGAACAAGCACACCTTAGTCTCTAGACTGACATCATTGTTCTTTATTACTTTGGAGAGGTCTCTGGCAGTAGACTATGCCAGTGCTGGTACCAAGAGTGTTGACTTTGGGGCTAAGCAAACTAAAACTTTTAACAATCTCAAGCTTTTCATCATCTCTCGTGATGCTGCCAATTGACTCAGTGGTGAATATCTTTGTTTTCTTGATGTTGAGCTTCAATAAATATTGAAAGCTGTAGTTCTTGACCTTCTGCAGCATAAGCTAGAAATAATGATGATAAATGTTTCAGAAATACTGTATTTTGGCAGCACTGAAAACACAGAAATGGAGCCAGCTTTCTGTGGTCAACTGCTATTCGAAAAGGAAAGAAAATGTGTCATATGGGGAAATGAAAAGCTCCTCAACAGATGATACCGGCAAAACTGGACCTGAAGAAAGCTGAAACAGAATCCACATCTAATACCATACACAAAAATCAACTCAAGCCACCTTGAGACCTGGAAGTAAAAACCAAAATTCATTTAAAAAAAAAGTTGGAATCAAGCTTAGATGGCCTAGTCTATCATAAAAAGAGACTGCCAAATACAGCCAGAACTGTACAATCTGCAGAGGATACAACTGGTGAATGAGACCTTCTAAAGATTAAATCCCTGTATGCATTAAAAATTTTTTCCAACAAAGTGAAAATAAAACCTACTGACAGAGAAAAAGATTTGCAATACCATTTAAGACGAAGGTCTCATATGAAAAGTTTACAGAATCCTACAACGCCTTCACAAGAAAAAGACAGATAACAATTACAAAATGGGCAAAAGACATGGAAAGACTTTTCACAGAGGAAGACATTCAGATGGCCAACAAAAAAATGAACATATGCTCAAAATCACTGTCAATAAGAAAGATGCAAATCAAAACCACAATGTGATACCATCTTACCACAGTAGCAGCGGAAAAGTTTAACAGGATAACAACTAATAAATGTTGGAGAGAATGTGGCGAGATAGGAGCTCTTATACATTGTTGAGGGGATTGTAAAATGGCACAAGCACTCTGGAAGACAGACTGGCATTTCCTCAAAAAGCTGAACATAGAAATTTCATATAACCTAGAGTGCAAACGGTCATTACAAAGTCAGAAGAGGAAGAAAAGACCAAAATGGATGTCAGAAGAAACTCTGAAGATTGCACTGGAATGTAGAGAAGCCAAAGCACAAGGAAGAATCCAAGACACTAAAGAGCTGAACAGAAGATTCCAAAAGGCAGCATGGAATGACAAGGCAAAATACTACAATGAAATGTGTGAGGAGCTT
>NW_006399886.1:6590436-6602687 GCF_000299155.1 Elephantulus edwardii
AACAACAACAACAACAACAACAGTTAGTATTCTACTGCTTGGAATATACCCCAAGAAATGAGAACTAAGGCACAAATGGAGACACATACACAAATGTTCAAGCAGCATTATTCATCATCACAAAAACATGGGAACAGCCCAAATGCCCAGCCATAGTCAAATGCATTCAGAAATTATGATACAATCACCCATGGAATACTACATAGCATGTGGGAGCAATGATTTTGCAAATCATTACCTAACTTGAGAGGCACTGGATAGAATTATTCTAAGTGCACTAATTCAGTCCCATAAGAACAAATATTATGTGAGACTATTATTGTAGAACTTGTATGAGGATCCAAAGGGAGGAGGGTGAGAGCATAGGGGTGAGTGAGAATGGACTGGGTAAGGTTGGCAGTGATGAGGGAGTATGTGGTTAATCATAGGTTCACACAATTTGATAGATGGAGGGAAGGTTGAAAAAGGAAATGGGAAAGATCCAGTGTGAAAAACAATGTACATAAACTTTGTAAGTAAATCAATATAACACAAAAATATTATTTAGAAAATGTGTTTTGGGAAGATAATTTATCATTGTCTATCATCTCAACCACTCGTGGTAATGGGTACCCATGGTGGACAGTATTGGCTGGAGCTTCCCAACTTAAATCAAGCCTGGAAGCAGGAGTGAGCGGCATCCACTTCTGAAATGGCTTGCCTCTGGAAACTCTATGTACGAACAGTGCTCAAGCTGTTTCTTCATAGGGTCGCTATGAGTTGTCAATGACTCGACAGCACCAAACAACAAACAACATCATCTCAACCTGAAAGATATTAATTTGCAATTTTTAATTCTCAAGACCATGTGAAAATGACTATATAACCAGAGAGTCTATATATCCAATTACTTTATATCCAGAGAGACTTTGCTTTTGTAGTTATATGGAAAGAGACAAGGCAGACTAAAGATTCTTCTGGATAACTGAATGTGTAAAGGGAAGAATGATTAAGATAACCAAAGCCAAAAAGCAAAGTCCTTCATAATTTTTGCACATTAAAAAATCAGAATGTTCAAGAAACCAGGCAATCTGTAGCATTAGGGTTCTTGTCCTATTATATTATCCTCAATTTTATCCCTCCATTTCAGTTTATGAAGATTGAACTAAACAACTCCATGTAATAGAAGAAGAAAGAAACTCTGACTCGAGTCTTTAGATATATAGTAGTTTGAAGATTATTAGATTCTTTAACTATTCTCTTAAATGGCAGTATTTCAAACTATAAACATAACTAAATGGTTCTTTGAACCTCACTTATATTGCTAGTACCATGTTTTGTTTCTTTTACCTGACTTTTCTTCTGTGAATTTTTGCTGGATTTTTCACTCTAGTGTGTTTTCACACCAGTGACTGACATGACATTTAAGGCAACAAAATGATCAGTAATTAGCAAATAAACAGTAATGTCAGGCTAGGGACTAAGGTGTGCCTAATGCAGGCCATGATCTTTGCAATTATTTATCATCCATCAGAAAGCTGGACAATAATTAAGGATGACAGAAGAAGTGATGCCTTTGATTATGGTGATAAAGAAAAGTATCAAACACACTATGGATCATGAAGAGAACAAACTGATCTATCTTGGAGAGGGTGAAACAAAATTTATCCTTGGAAGTAAAGATTCTGAAGTTCTCACATACTTTGAGTATTTGGCAAGGAGGGACTAGTCCTTGGTGAACCAATATTATTGTCTCTGTCATACCTGCCCCTGTTTCCCCAGTCACTGAATCAACCCATCTTGTTAAGGGTCTTTCTAGATTTTTATAAACAATAATTATTTTTTAAATGCATGCTCCTTAAGATCTAATATGCTTACTGAAGTCTCAATGAGTTTAATAAAATGAGAAATAATATTTTAAGTTTTGGATTTTTTTCAAAGTGACAAACTTTGGAAGAAATGAAAAAGGGATAAATATTAGTACAATTAAAAAGGCTATTCCTCTTTATAATACAAGAATTATTTTATGGATATAAGAATATTATCCATGTGTTTTATTTGGACATTAGCTCAAATGTATTCTAGTCAAGTCTTCTTGCTCTAAATACTCATATCATGATCATGTAATGTATAAGCAAATTTATCAAGCCTTAAAAAATACTGAAAATTATTAGTTTTTTACTTTCAGAGATTTATTTATTCGTAGCCATTATTTTTTGCTTGCTTGTTGTGTGCCATCGAGTTGTCTGCAACTCATCATAACCCTATGCACAATAGCTCTGAAGCCTGACTTGTCCTGAGACAGTCTCACCGATTCTTACACACCTATATCCATTGCCTTAGTTAGTATATTAGTCCATCTCATCCAAGGTCTTCCTCTCCTGCACTGGCCCTCCACCATTCCGAGCATGATGTCCTTATTTAAGGACTGGTCCCTCCTGGCCACATGCCCTAAGTACGTAAGAGGAAACTTCAAAATCCTAGCCTCCAAGAAGAAACTTGGTTTCACCCTTTCCAAGACAGACCTACTTGTTTTCTTGGCAGTCGATGATATGTTCACAATTTCTCTCCAGCACCACAATTCAAAGGCGTAATTTTCTTGCTTAGGATATTTGAAATCAGAATTAAAGTATGACAGCATTTGAACATGAATTGAATCAAGTTTTGAAACTAATTTATTGAAGTGTCATAATTGAAAATGCTGAAAAATAGCTGTAAACATTAATTTATAGTCATAACATGGAAATCATAAAATATAAATCATAAAAAATGAAACAGGATGCATAAAGATCTATAGTCCAGACATTAATGAGCTAAAATGGACTTATATTTTCCATTATGAATTGAACAATCATATGACCTCTTATTCTGTAACAAAGTGACAAAAAATAGTCACATTCATAATGAAATATAAATAACAGTTCAAGATAGATTCTAAAATAAATAATTGTCTGTGATATGATAATATCCATATAATTACAAGAAATACCATCTGTTTGAGTGCTAGTCAGATGTACACACTACAATGAAAAAATGAAGATTTTAGTAACTTCTCTAATTTGAAATTAATCAGATATAAATAAAGATGCTTGAGAATAACCTATGATTTGAATGAGAAAGTTGGAAGCAAAAACGAAGATCCGTAGTATAGAATGAAACAACCTTACTTGAAGGAGGAAAATAAATAAGTGAATCACCAACTGATGGAAGTGAAAGATAAAATTTTTAGTAAAAATTACTTCTTAATAGCAAGAAAGCAAAATCCACAGAAGACTACTAAGTAACTTTATGAAAGGTGGAGATAAAATGGAAAATGTCAATAATTTAATTTTATTGAACCTAAACAACACCCATAAAAATAAAAAACAAAACAGTCAAATTAAAAAACAAAGCATTGGCAAAGTCTGCTGCTAGAGACCTCATTAAGATTCTTTAAAAGTGACAAAAATTTGCAATAAATAAATAAAAAAGATGTAAACATTAATATAACATTTTAAAGAAAAAGTCATACCTCACACAGTCACCTCAAGTTGTTGTTATGTACCCTTGAGTCCACAATGACTTACAGTGACCCTATTGAACAACAGCTCTCTCTGAACCTTGCCCTATCCTGAGCCAGGCTCACTATCTCAGTCACACCTACGCCCAGTACCCCAGTTACTGAGTCAATCTATTTCATCCAGGGTCTTCTCTTGCATTGATTCTCTACCCTTCCAAGCAGGATGTCCTCTGTGCCATGGACTGGTCTCTCCTGACAACATGCCCAAAGTATGTGAGACAGAGCTTCAAAATCCTCCAAGGAGTAGCTCATTTTCACTCTCTCTAGGACATACTTGTTTGTTCTCTTGACAGTCCATGTTATGTTCAATACTCTTCTCCAGCACCACAATCCAAAAGCACTGATTTTTCTGTGTCATCCTTAGTCATTGTCCTGCTCTCTGATGCATAGCAAGCAATTATAAATACCATGGCAAAGATCAAGTGGATCTTAGTCTTTTGACTGACCTTATTGCTCTTTAATACTCTAAAGAAGTCCCTGACAGCAGATAATCTTAATACAATTTAGCTTCTGATTTCCTAAATGCTGGTGCCAAAAATGTTGATTGTATCCAAGCAAGATGAAATTATTAACAATCTCAATTTCTTCATCTGTCATGGTGCTGCCAATTTACCCAGTGGTGAGAATCTTTGTCTTCGTGATGTTCAGATTCAATCCATATTGAAGACTACAGTCATGATCTTTTGCAGCAAATGTTTCAGGTCCTCTTCAGTTTTGACAAGCAATGGGTGTCATCTTCATAACACAGGTTGCTGATGAGTCTTCCTCCAATCCTGATGCCACATTCCTCCTCATAAAGTCCAGCCTCTTGAATAATCTGTACTGCATACAAATAGAGAAGGCACGGAAATGGGATGCAGCCCTGATGCACTCTTGTTTTGATTTTGAACCATGCAGTATTTCCTTGTTCTGTTCTGATGATTGTTTCTTTCTTGGTCTAAGCATAGATTTCACAAGAGCACAACCCACACAGTCAATTATCTTTGTATAGTCAATAAAACACAAATAGACATTCTTCTGGTACTCTCTGTTTTAAGGCAAGATCCTTCTGATACTGTCAGTGATATCCCTAGTTATATGAACACTTCTAAACCCAGACTGCATTTCTGATAGTTCTCTCTTGATGTACTCTTCCAGTTGAACAGCAGTACATCACATATGTATGTGTAAAAGGGACAATATATAAGAAATTCTGAAGTATAAGTGACCCCATTAAGTGATGATGTTGACCAAGAATATAAAATATACCATGGAATATCAGGAATATGAACATATCTGTCATGTAGGCAGTACTATTAGAATGGTTTTTTGAGAAGCAATGATTGTGAGACTTAATCACATGTAATTTGAATATGTTATCAGGGTCAATCTGACCCTGAAGAAGGATATCCTATACTACTTGGGAAAGTGTAGGATCAATTTTTAAAAAAGCAAACAGAACTTCAATTTGATAGGTGGACACAGGGGCTACAACATATTCTCAAAACTAGCAGTAATTATGAGAAGATTTAAGATTGGGTATATTTGGTTTTCAATGCACAAATTCCAGAAGTGTTCTATATTTTTATAAGATGGATTGACTTAGCAACTTAGATAATGGGAGTAATTTTTTTGGAGATAATGAGACTGTCTCAGGATAGTGCAGGGTTCAGAGCTATTGTATTTAGGGTCACTATGAGTCAATTTGACAGCACATAACAGCTATATAGTTCAATTATGAGTTAAAACCAAGTATATAGCATCTAAAGACAGTGGTCCTGGAATAAATAATATTTTCCAACTTATGAATGCATATTGTCTTATACTCCTAATACTGTTTCAAACTTTAAGGGAGTTCAGGTGGCATAGTCCATAGGGACTTGAACTCCTAAATTAAAAGGTGCCTCTTTGGCAGTTTGAATTCATCTCTGTGGAAAAAAAATATCCAGTATTTTCTTGTATGATTTACAGCTTCAAAGAACCCACTGGAGGGAGATCTGTGAGTCAGTTGTAATTCAAAGGCAATGAGAAACTGTCATATATGAAAAATTAGTTAAATTATCCATGATCATAGAACTTATGGTAGCTTATGGTAACCCATTTGGTTTACAAGGTTGTAAATAATAATAAAATTTAAGTTGTAGTATAACTATTATTTTATTATTTTAGAGAGAGGACAGAAACATTTCAATTTTTAAATTTTTTTTTGTGGTGGTAGTTTGATTTGTTTCTCCAATTTGAAAATTCTTCTGCCATCTAGAAGAAGCCAACTTATAGTGACTTTGCATTGTATTTCCAAGGCTATAAATCTTTAAATAAGAAGATTGTCTATCTTTCTCCTGCAGAGCAAATGGTAGAGTAAAACAACTGATTTTTTAGTCAGTAGCCTTACACATAAAACATTATGACACCAGAATTCTTGCAGATTGAATTGCAAACCACAAAATAAGTATTGAAAACTTAAATCTTTCTTACCTATTACTATATTTTGTGTATATTTTTGCTATAGTAATGAGGGTTTGTTATGTTAATGATGCCCTAACAGACTTATTGGTGCTATGTGCCGTGGAGTCACTTGCAACTCATAATGACCCAAGTACAACAGTTCTGAATCCTACTCTATTCTATCTTGAGCCAACCTCCTTGTCTCTGACACACCTACTCTATTATTCCAGTCACTGAGTGAATCCATATCATTCAGGGTCTTTCTATCTTGTGCTGTCCCTTTACCCTTCCAAGCCTAATATCCCTCTCCAAGCATTGGTTCCTTCTTGCAACATACCCAAAGTAAAACAGAGGAAGTTTCAAAATCCTTACCTCCAAGGAGTAGCCTCCTTTAGCAGTCCATTCAATACTCTTCTATAGCACAACAACTCAAAGGCATTGATTCTTCTTCTGTCATCCTTAGTCATTGTCCAGCTTTCAGATCAGTCTTGAGAGAAGTGTAGCCAGAATGATCTTGGAGGAGAGAATGGCAAGATTTAATCTCACTATCTTTAAGTATGTTATCAAGAGGGACCAGTTTCTGGAGAAAGACATCAGGTTTGAGAGATGATAAGTGAAAAAAAAGGAGAAAAAAAAGAACGATCTCAATGACTTGAGACAATGGTTGCAACAAATGATTCAAGTGAAGAAATGATTAGGAAGGTGATTTAAGACCAGAACATGTTATATTCTGTTGTATATAGCGTCACTCTGGATCAGAACTGACTTGATAGTGCCTAATGCCTATTAATAACAATAACAGACTCTTAACAGTTTTGTTGTTGTTGTTAAGTGGGTTGAGTTGAGAGCAACTCATAGCAACCCTATGAAAAAAAGACTTGAACCCTGTTCTATAATTATCATCATTTCTCTAAGTTCATTCAGTTTACAGAGGCAAGTTGTTTAGGAAGTCAATAGTATATGTGGAAAAAAAACCCAACAAAGAAACAAAAAACACAAAACCCAAACTTCTTTTGATTTATTAAAGAAGTAAATTAGATAAGTGCATGAATACACATGGTGACAGTCATACATACATATACACAGAGATACACATATGCATAGGGAAGGTAAAAAATGCATTCACAAGTTTAGAGGCCTCAAAAATTGCTGGAAGCTATCAAACAGGTGCATAGGGTTTTCAGAAGCGTGCTATTTTGGAAGTGAATGACCAATCCTTCTTCCTAGTGAGTCTTAACCTGGATGTTCAGATTTAGAGAAGTATCCAACAGATAAGCACTTTACAGAAAGAGGGAAAGTATATCCCTTCTTGTGGAATTAACCATTAGTTTCAGTGTTGTCCCTGCCCTTGGCACAAGTGTCTCGACACTCTTATTTTTTGTTCTACCATCTATCAAGATACCCATCCACTTTAAACATCTATCTCCATTGTCCAGCCTTTGATCTAATAGCTTTGAAGGAAAAAACAAAAAATAAGGCCTCAGGAATAGATGACATACCAATTGACATATTTCTGCTAACAGATGCAGCCCTGAACGTGCTCACCAAGCTGTGACAAGAAATCTGGAGAGCAACCACTTGGCCAACTGACTGGAAGAAATCTATATTTGTTCCCATCCCAAACAATGGTGATCCAACAGAGTGTGGAAACTATAGAACTATATCACTGATTTCACATGCAAGCAAGATTTTGCTGAAGATTATCCAAAAATGACTGAAACAGCACATCACAAGAGAACTGCCAGAAGGCCAGGCTGGAATGATAAGGGTCTATGGTCCTAGGGATTTTGTAGCTAATGTTAGATGGATCTTGGCTGAAAGCAGAGAGTACCGGAGGAATGCCTATCTGTGCTTCATTGATTATGCAAAGGTGTTTGACTGTGTGGATCATAACAAACTGTGGTTGACTCTGAGAAGAATGGGAATCCCAGAACACTTTATCATGCTAATGAGAAACCTATACCTGGACCAAGAGGCAGTCATCAGAACAGAGCAAGGAAACACTGCATGGTTCAAAATTGGGAAGGGTGTATGCCAGGGATGTGTCCTGTCTCCATACTTTCTCAACCTGTTTGCAGAACAGATCATCTGGGAGGCTGGGCTCTATGAGGAGAAATGTATCATCAGGATTGGTGGAAGATCTATCAACAATCTGCGTTAAGCAGATGACACAACCCTGCTTGCTGAAACTGAGGCAGGACCTGAAGCACTTGATGCAGAAAGACTTCAGCTTTCACTATGCATTGAGGCTCAATGTCAAGAAGACAAAGATTCTCACCACTGGACCAACTGGCAGCATCAGGATGGATAGTGAAGAACTTGAGATTGTTCACAGCTTTAGTGTGCTTGGCTCGACAATCAACACTCTTGGCACCAGCAGACAGGAAATTAAAAACATATTGTAATGGGAAAGCCTGCTGTTAGGGACGTCTCTAAAGTACTGAAGGCAAAATTGTCTCTTTGGAGACTAAGGTCCATCTGATACAGGCCATGGTCTTTCCAATAACTTGTTATGCCTCAGAGAGTTGGACAATGACTAGGGAGGATAGATGGAGAATTGATGCCTTTGAGCTTTGCTGTTGGAGAAGAATATTGAGGGTACCATGAATGGCTAAGAAAACAAACATATTCTTCCTGGAGAGGGTTAAACTGGACTGCTCCTTGGAGGCAAGGATTCTGAGGCTTCATCTGACACACTTTGGTCATGTTGTAAGGATAGACCGGTCCTCGGAGAAGGACATGTTTGGTAGGGTGGAGGGACAGCACAGGAGGGGAAGGACCTCTAGGAGGTGGACTGATTTGGTGACTGGGGTAATCGGCATGGGTGTGTCAAAGACAGTGAGATTGGCACAGGATAGAGCAGGGTTTAGAGCTGTTTACATAGGGTCGCTATGGGTCTCAAGCGACTCGATGGCACATAACAACAACAGCACCACCACCAAACAGGTACCAGATATCAGAAGATCAAGATATGGATTGCATTGGGAAAGTCTCCTGTCAAGTAATCCTCCAAATTACTAAGGAGCAATGCTGTGAATTTTGATGATTAATGTGTGCCTGATTCAGGTCATGATCTTTACCATCACATGTTATGCATCTGAGAACGAAGCAATGAATAAGGCTGAGGGGAAGAATTGACACCTTTGAATTGTGGTGACAGAGAAGAGCATGAATATTCCATGGACTACCAAAAGAAGGAAAAAAAAAAGTATATTATAAAGAAAGGCAATCAGAATGTTCCTTGTAGGAAAAAATTACAATTTCATCTCATGCATCTGAGGCATGTTTCTAGGAGAGACTATTTCTTGTAGAGGGATATTGTGATTGGAAAGGAGAAGGGTCAGTGAAAGAGAAAAGATTCTGTATGATAGATTGATGCAGTGATCCAAGCAGTTGGCTAAAATGTGTTAGGGATGATGAACATGACACAGGATAGGACAGGGTTCAGGATTCACAGGGTCACTATTAGTCATGGTCAACTAGATGGCACCTAACAGCAAAGGCAGCAGATAGAAGTAGAAATAAGCTAGAACAGACCTCTCCTTAGAGACATGACTTTTAGCCTCCTAATCTATATGAAAATAAATTTCTGTACTTAAAGGTCATCTACTAGCAAGTGTCTCTGTTATAGCATCACTAAATATTTAAGTCTAGATTGTTGCTTTCTTACTCTAATACCATACAATTGGATATTTGCAAATAATGCAAGCATTGTCTAGATATCTTTAGCAGAAAGAGAATCTAAGAGACTACTATTATGTAGTTAACATGGTTGCTCAAAATCTAGAGAACAAAAATAAACAAAATAACATAAATCCATAAAGTATAGCTGTAGAAAACACATAAAAATTATTCTTAAGATTGTCTAAAATGTACAAAGGTTGTAAAGATGGTCACTGGTTACTTAGAACCTCTCAAGATGTCAATATTTAAGTGCTCTATCAAAAGGAGCCCATGTGACTTTGTGTACTGTCAACACAAAGACATGTGGTTCAAATCCACCAACTGTTCTGTGAATGAACCTATTTCTGTGAGTCAATCTCCTCACATACAATTTACTGACTCTGAATACCCACTGGAAGGTCAGTAATGGGTCAGTTCCAGCTCAAAAGTACTCAACAACAAAAATAACTACTAACCAAAAGTCATTGAGTAATCACATTTTGTGCAGAAGGACCAAGAGAACATATTCTTTAAACAATCAATTGATCAATCAATAAAAAAAAAAGTCAATGGGCATGGTTAATAATGTCACATAAAGGGTATTGCGGTTCAGTCACATGGAGTCAAAGTTGTCTTATTAGCACTAAATAATGTCTCCATCATTAATTTTAATCTGGTTTTGACAACATCATGAGACAAAGACAGATTATCATGAATGCCTCCAGGAATAAAAGTGGTATTCAAGCTGCAATTTATTTAGTACCTAGTGATTGTTATTGTTAGGAGTCATAACTAATTAAAAGCTGACGTTAAGGTAGATTTTTACAGGCTGTGAGTCACATGAAATACAATTGTGCACCTTTCTTTCACAAAGCAGCTGATGGATTATAACTGCCTGTTTTAAGATTATCAACACAACTCACTAGCACTAGACACTACACACTAGACACAGGCGGAGGGAGAAGATATCAAAGTTTAATGAAACAAAAAAAAACAAAGTTATATTATCCAGGACTTAAAATAATGGAAGTTACCCTAAATTTACTACAAAGTTAAAAATAAGCAAACACTTTAGAAAAAAGATATTGCAAATATTACCTCAGTATAATATTTGAATTTTTACAAACATTTTCAAAGATATATTTTAAACTCCTTGCAACCTGATGGATATGTGAGTACAAGTGACCTAAACTTAATAAATAGATAAATAAATAATTCCTAGACTGTTGATTGCTAGTAGTGAAGTTATTTAGCAAAAACCAAAGTTTCATATGCAAAAATTATCTAAAAAACCACATCAACATCTTTTATAATCTGACAAATAAGCTTTCAGTAGATCACAATTTATGATACTAATGCCCAATTACCATTATGTAATTGGAATTAGCTTGAAAACATTATAAGAATTTTAATATCTGTTTTCTAATTAGGATGATACTTTTTAATTAGCCTTTAACTAAGAGTCTTAAAGGTACTTTAGTTATTTAGTGTTTAAATGTTTGGCTGCTAACCAAAAAAAAAAAGTGTTAATATTTCTAACACATTAGCTTTTTATTTGGAGCAGAGTATGACAACCAACTTCATAAAGATTATAATTCTGGAAACCCTATACAGCAGTTTTACTCTATGCTTCAGGATTTTTATGAGTTGGAATCCACTGGACAGTAGTGTATTTTAATTAGGACTTAAACAAAATACAGTATTTAACACTCTAAAATCTAACTTTAAATAGTAAGCTGTAAAGTTATGAGTCTTTTGCTATTTTCCTTTGTTTGCAGGCTTACAGATTATTTGTTATATTTCCTTTTTCTTTATGGCTGTTTATGAATTCTAACTACATAGCAAATGCTGAGAACTGGAATAAAAGGGTTTTATCTCTTTTTAGGGAGATCCTTTTCTTGTTAAATTCTTCCTTGCAGCCAATCAATTTGTCAGATCAGAGGCCTATTTTTTGTGATAGCTCTTCTGAACTAAAGCTGACAGGGTTAGGCCATGGTGAACTGTCTGATAAATCAAAGAAAAGGCAACTTAAAGCACTCCTGTGGAGGGGGTTAAAGATTAGCGCAGATGGCATTATCTGGGAGTTGACATGGATTAAAAAACATATTTGTAAGATGTAGCTTTCAAGATTTTTCCCCCCAACTTTTCTACTTTTGACCTCATTAGTGACATTCAGATTAATTAGAAAAGTTAGAAAAGAAATGGATTTATAAGCCACTTATCTATCAAGTGGTAAGATTAAAAAAAATTAAATCTTGATGGTCTTAAATAAAGAAGCTTAACAAAGATTAAAAGTTATCAATCTTTCCTATGAGCTATTAGAAGTGTTAACTTTAAATTATATTGAAGTAAAATGAAGCAACAAAGTGATAGATGACTTATTGAAAGTATATATTTCAATGTTATGGAAATATGATATTAATATCTACATATTGATGTATCTATAAAAGTTATGCTTAAAATTTAAGATAGTAACCTTCTAAAAACTAGTATTTATCAAGCACTAATGTATTCCTGTAATTCTATTTTAAAATAATATATAAAGGTAGAAAATAACCTCATTTGAATAGAAATTTTTGCTTAGCTTGAGCCTGTTAAATTCTATTGATGAAATCAGTATTAAAAA
>NW_006399886.1:6603141-6605912 GCF_000299155.1 Elephantulus edwardii
TTCAATGCAGCATAGTATTCCATTGTGTGAATACATCACAGCTTCTCTATCCATTCATTTGGTGATGGGCACTTGTATTGTTTCCAACTCCTTGCTATTGTGAACTAAGCCCCAATAAATGTGGGTATGCATATATCTGCTTGGGTGGTAATTATGGTTTCTTTAGGTTATATTCCCAGTAGTAGAATTGCTGGGCCAAATGGTATATCCATTTGCAACTTTTTGAAAAAATACCATACAGTCTTCCGTAGTGGTTGCATCATTTTACACTCCCACCACCAGTGCATAAGGGTTCCAGTTTGTCTGCAACCTTGCCAGCATTTGATGCTTGCTGTTCTGTTAAATTTTGCTATTCTTACTGGAGTGAGATGATATCTCATAGTTGTTTTTATTTGCATCTCTCTTAGAGCTAGGGATTTTGACCATTTCTTCATGTATTTGTTGGCCATCTGAATATCTTCTTAGGTGAAGTGTCTGTTCACGTCCTGTGCCCATTTTTTGATTGTTGCTGTCAGTTCACCAGCATCTTAACAGTGACACCCTGATAGGAGTAAGCACAACAGAGATACACCACTCTGGGAGAGGATCAGAGAGTCAATCCAGCTCGGTTTTATTGGGAAAAGCACTGCACTTATATACACAAGAAAACAGGATAGGGTGAGCTTACAGACGTGGGAAATGTGGATCGATCAGGAGAGCCTTAGCCTCATGTGGATCACTTCTAGCTCAACAAACTCAGCAGCCGTCTTCCCAGGTGGTGAGCTTTCTCAAGCCTGTATAGTCAAACACAGGGGAGCTTTCTCTACCCTGTATTAAAGGCCATTGGGAGGCTTGCACCTCTCTGGAGCTCAGGCGCTCCATCCTGGCCAGAGGCAGTCCCTTCCTCTCCGACATTCCACAGCATTCAATTGGGTTATTTATCTTTATCTTGTTGTGTTTGTAATACTATATATTTTCTTAATGTACTATGTTGTTTTATTGGAAGCAGGAGTGACATCCACTTCCTAAACAACATGTCTCCGGAAACTCTATGAATTTTGATATGTGTTGATAGTTGTAGGAGGGGAGGGATTCAGATCTTTTGTTCATAGGATCATTATGAGTCGTGCTCAACTTGAAGGCAAACAAGAACAAGAACATGGTGTGTTTTAAAGTGAAAAAGTACAGGTACTATATAAAATATTGGTGCCAAGGTTTTACTTTTCCAAATGGCTTCCCTGTCCATTAATATTCTGAGATCCTCCCCTTCTGACAGAAATGGCCCCAAATGCCATCATTTGTTCCCATGTGGACATCATCTAAAGACTCAGATGGGCTTTCTCCTCTACTTGTGTAAGATAGTCTCCTAATTTGAGCCAGCTGCTCTGCCTGCCCTGCATCTCAAATCTTCTTTGTCAAGTCTATATTGAATACAACATCTTAAATTCCATGGGACCTTCCAGCTAATTGTGAAGACCAAAAAGAAAGAGAAGGAATGTTTGGGCTGGAAGGAGGAGGAAGAGTTAATTGTAAAAACGATGGAATAACACGAAAGATAGAATGTCAGTAACATTTTTTACCTGGGCATTTTTGTGGTTAATCTGGTACTAATTATCTGTACGGTCAGACAGAATTCCAAATAAAAGAAACACAAGCTTTGACCCTGTACCAGATAAAAGAGTGCAGCTGCCATCCAGAAGAAGGTGGTTTCTATCTGCAGTGCTCATTATCACCACCAAGGACATTTCAAACTTTAGAACAGGTGGAGCAGGCTGGAGAGATCTCTACTAAGCTACCCCTGAGAACTGAGAGAACACAATAGAACTCAAAGGGTGGTAGGGCCCCACCCCTTCAACCAAACACCTAATAGAGATAATGCAACTGTCTGCTTGCAGAAGGTGGTATCTGACTGCTGTGCTCATCAGCAACACCAAGAACTTTAGAAGAGGTGAGCAACAGTCAGACCAGATTCCTGTGTGGATACAAGGCGGTCCAAAGGGAAATTGAAGGAAAATGGAACGTTCTCATTACAAAGGCCCAGAAAGGCCTCTTGACATAGCAAGTTGCCCTATCTCGTCTAGGGAACAATTCAAATCTACATCTATTAGATAATATTATAAAAACAAAGAACTGTCAACAACCAAAAAGACACCATATAAATGGCCTAACATATACCAAGAAAAACTTCACATGATGCCAAGAAAGCAGCAAGCAGCTTCAAACATTGTACGATAACTAAATAAACTTTCTCCTAAAAAGCATAACATAATTTCAGACACAATGAATATCCCAGAGACAGGGAGGCAGACAAAATATATTGATGCAGAGTCATATGAATAGCTGTGGAAAAAAGTAAAAATAATGGAAGAAAACATGGGAGACATATACAAAGCAAATACCTCAGAGACAAGGAACCAGAGGAAATACATTGAAGTGGAGTTATACAAAGAGATACAGAAGAAGGTAGAAATGATGGTAGAAAGAAAGGAAGCCTTAAATAAAATAATATATCAGAGATGGGAAATTAGAAGAAATACTTCAACACGGAGGAACATGAAGAGATAATGGAGAAATTACAAACAGTTGATGAAAAAATTGATGCTATCATAAACAGAAGAAATTAAAAAATCAACCAAAGACAGAAACTGTGCAGCCAAAACGGTACTGGAGTTAACAGAAACACATAAAAATGCAATCCAGAGTATTAAGACTGACATGGCAGATGTTTCTGGTATGCTAGGTGTACCAAAAAAGCAGAACAAAAGAAATAGAACTGAGTCAGTGGTAAGGAA
>NW_006399886.1:6606212-6607473 GCF_000299155.1 Elephantulus edwardii
TATACATATATCTCCAGAATCTCAGAATAAGGTAGGGAAAGCATTAGAAGAAAATTTCCCAGGCATTATAAATAACTACAAAATTCATATTTAAGAATCTCAGCAAAACTGGGGGCCCGGCTTTCGCCCACTGCTGCTGCCGGCTGTGGCTGCTCTCCCAAGAGGAAGGCTCCTCCAGGCGAGTACTTCAGCGTTGGGGGCCAAGTGTCCTGTGGGATGTATGTTCCAGGAGCAGCGACTGCAGGGCGAGGCGGTAGCCTTCGACTAACAGTGCAAAATCCAGGCTTTAAAATGCCCTTCTTCAAGTGGAAAACCCAACCATGCAGACATCTTGCTCATAAACTTACAATATGTTTCAGAAGTGGAAATAATTAAAGACCGAACCGAAACCCCTCCTCCTCTAGCTTCACTCAATGTTAGTAAGCTGGTGAGCAAAGCACCGACAGAGAAGGAGGAGAAGCTGTGCCAGGCCTATGCAATCAGTGCTGGTGTTTCCCTACAGGGCCAGCAGTTCTTCCAGACCATTCACAAGACTATTAAAGACTGTAAGAAAAAAACTTAGTCATGGAAGAAGTTGTTATTACACCCCCATATCAAGTGGAAAATTGTAAAGGCAAAGCGGGGAGTGTACTGAGTCATGTACGCAAAATAGTTGAAAAATATTTTAGAGACGTGGAAAGCCAAAAGATACTGCAGCGTTCACAAGCCCAGCAACCACAAAAGGAGGCTGCCCTGTCATCCTGAGTCCATACACCTTGAGGACTCTTCCTACATCCAGCCAAGGAGGCAGTGGTGGTGGCTCCAGCAGCGTCAGGCCTGGGGAGGGAAGGGATCCTATATTTTCTCTTGGCTCTTGTTAACAGAGGTTCAGCATTTCCAAATCTTAGACTTGAACAAACAAAACACCCGACGAAAAAGAACAAGAGAATAATTTAAAAGTTGAATCATTACTTGACTAATTAACTTTGGTCCACCATGTCCTTTTCACAGTCCCCTTCTGAAGCAGTCGCCTTGTTAATTTGGTTTTTGAAAAATCCTTTCCCTTCCTTCTCTTTCAACTTTTGACTTTTCTAGTCTGTTTCCTGTTACTCTGTTTTTATAAGTGGCTACACTTGCCTTCTGAGTGATTGAAAGAAACTTCACATCTTTTCCAAAATAAAAATAACAAGCTGACTGTGAAAGACCCCAAACTAGGGCTTTTCCCAGATTAGGCGCGACCCCGAGCAACTCACACCAGATCCACTTGCTGCAATCACAAGAG
>NW_006399886.1:6615150-6616677 GCF_000299155.1 Elephantulus edwardii
GGCGGTCTCGCCGGTCCTCAGGTTCCTCTCTTTCTTTCTTTTCTCTCTCTGCCTTCTCTTCCTCTGTCTCCCTCTTGTGGTACACTTTCTCAGCTTCTTTCACTACATCCCTCAATGTAAAATCTTGTAACCCCTCTATGCACTGTAATGTTTTCCTGATGTCTGGAGCAGATTGCCCAATGAAGGCCATAACTACTGCTGCTTTCTGTCCCTCTGACGCAGGGTCAAAGGGAGTGTATCTCCTATAGGCATCCATTAGTCTTTCTAGGAACACGAAGGGGGGTTCTATAGGTCCTTGAAGGACTTCTCTTACCTTAGCCAAATTAGTGGGGCATTGTGCAGCCCCTCTGAGAGCCTCTACAAGAGCCCGGCAGTAAGCAGATAGCTGCTCCCTACCTTTAGCAGTGTTATAATTCCAGGTGGGGTGAACAAGAGGAAATCCCGCATCCATGGCCGCAAGAGTCTGGACTGGTTGTCCTGCAGCATCTCGGACGTTTTTCCTGGCTTCCGTCTGAATTCTCTCTCGCTCCTCAGTAGTGAAGAGGACCTGGAGAAGTTGCTGGCAATCATCCCAGGTAGGTTGGTGAGAGAACATGAGGGACTCAATTAGTCCAATAAGCCCTGTAGGGTTATCTGAAAAGGAAGGATGGTTAGTCTTCCAATTATAGAGGTCAGCAGAGGAAAATGGCCAGTACTGGAAGGGTTGGAGTTGTCCTGCCTCTAGGGGCCCTCCGTATGCTCATAAGGGGAGAGCCACAGTGGAATCTGGGCCCTCTAGACCCCTCCGACTGTGAGTCCCTCGTGCTGGTCCCTGGGGGGCACTTGCAGGGATGGGGGGACCGGGATCAACCTGTCCCTGATATGGGGGAGGATTGTGGCGCATCTCAGGCCACTCAGGTGGATTATCAATCTCAGGATAAATTTTGGGTGGTGCTGATGGTGCAGCTTCTGCGGCCAGAGGAACTCTGGACTCAGAAGTTCAGGTTTTTAGGACTAATGCGCGCGGAGGGGTGGTATGTTTCTTCGAAACCCAAGGTTTTACCCACTGCGGTGGATTCTGTAATAAATCTTGCCACACGATGATGTATGGCTGTCAGTCAGGATGCGCGCTTGGTCCTTCCTGGAAAACAAGATTTTTAACTGCCAAAATGATTGTTAGGTCAAATGCTCCCTCTGGTGGCCAACCGACTCCCAGAGCGGGCCACTCAGAGTTGCAGAAGGTTTGCCAAGGTCCTTTTCTAACGTTAAAAGAGAGATTCTTAGCCCTGGTTCTTACTTCAGAAAAATGTCCTAAAGTCAGAGATAGGGGTGTCATCATGGTCTGTCCCATATTAGTTGCCCACAGAACACAGCAGACTCTCACAAGAAATACAAAACACACAAGAAGCTCTCTTCGTGACAACCAATTGAAAGCTGCTTCAGACAGGAGAGCCCTCCGGGCCCCTCCTCTCTGGTGGGACACTCTTAGTCCTGCAGATGGACCAAAGACTATTAAAGCCTCTGGATCCGTATTCCACCCAAAGGGAC
>NW_006399886.1:6617605-6620750 GCF_000299155.1 Elephantulus edwardii
TGGGAGGGTGGAGGGACGGTGCAGGAGGGGAAGGTCCTCTATGAGGTGGATTGATTCAGTGACTGGGATAATCGGGATGGGAGTGTCAGAGACAGTGCATTTGGCACAGGACAGAGCAGAGTTTAGGGCTGTTGTACATAGGGTCGCTATGAGTCGCAGGCAACTCGACAGCACATAACAACAACAACAACATATCTGTTCTCTGAATAAAAAAAAGAATCTCAGCAAATACCAAAGAGTCTAGACCCTATGAGAAAAACATTTCTTAATCAGATTTGACATATCATAGTAAAATTCTACAACATCAAAGATAAAGATACAAAAAAAGCATCACAATATAAACAGAGTAGCCTACAAAGCAGAACCAATTAGATTAAATTCTGATTTCTCAACAGAAACCATGCAAATAAGAAGACTGTGAGATGGCATATACAAAAATCTCAGAGAAAACATTTGTCAGTCAAGGACCCCCTACCAAGCAAAGCTATCCATAAAACAAGAAGGAGAAATTAGGCCATGTGCAGAAAAATAGGAACTAAAGGAATTTATGGAAATGAGATCAACTATACAAGAAATAGTAAAGGAAGTTCTTCGCACAGAAACATCAAAGGTAAGTAGATGGGTCATAGTTACCAGCAACAAGAGGGGGAAAAATCCTCAACAAAATTGCAATGGTAGAACTTGGCATGCCAATAATCACACTTAATGTGAACAGACAAAGTATACCAATTAAGAGAAAATGAGTGGCAGAATGGAGTGGGGGGAGGTACACAAAGTCTCATCTATATTCTGCCTACAAGAGACTAAGAAACATAGGAAAAGATAGATTAAAAATGAAATGCTGGGAAAAGCACACAAAACAAATGGAATCCACAGAAAAAGCAGCAGTGGCAACACTAATCTTTGATAAAATAGACGTTAGGATGAAAGTCACTATAAGGGATAAGGAAGGGCACTATATAATGATTAAAGGCACAATAGACCAAGAAGATATAACATTAGTCAACATCTATACCAGTGCTCTCTCCAAAAGATAGACTTGCAAAATAAAACAATGGTTAACACACTTATTGAAAGAAACAGACAATACCAAAACAGTGGCCAAAGGATTGGTCAACATGAAAGAAAATAACGATGCAGAAGATCTAAACTATACGACAAGCCAACTTGACCTTTTGGATGTATTTGAGGGAACTGAACCCAACAAAAAAACAATTTACTTTCTTCTCAAGTCCACATGGTATGTTTTTTATGTTTTTCAGAATTGATCATATATCAAGACGTAAAGCAAACTTCCACAAATTAAAAAAAAAATAGCAATAATACAAAGTATCTTCTCAGACTATGTGTCATAAAACTAGAAATTAAAACAAAACAAAAATACCTCCCCAAAAACCCAAGAAGGTAAAATTTACAAAATTTCTCACATGGAACCTAACACCTTGTTAGAAAACGACAGGCTATAGAATACATTAAAAAAAATAAAAATAAGGTACCTGAAACAAATGATAATGAAAACACAACAGGTTAAAACCTCCGGGTACAGCTAAGGAAGTCTTCAGGGAAGAGTTCACAGCACGAGGCAATTACATCTAAAAGGAAGAAATAATAAAAATTAATGACCTAACTCAGCAACTCCATCAAATAGAAAAAGAACAACAATCTAACCCTACAGCCTCTAAAAGAAATCATAAGGACAAGAACTGAAATCAATAAAATAGAAAACAGAGAACCATTAACAAGATCAGGAGCTAATTATTCTAAAGGGTCAATAAACTAGATAAGCCATTGACAAACTTAACAAAAGAAAAGAAACAGAAGACAGAAATAACATGAATGAGAAATGATAGAGATGACATCATGAAAAAATCAGATAAATTGATAATATTGCAATATTATGAAAAGCTATACTCTAATAAGCATGAAAATGTAGATAATGGATAAATTTCTTGAAATTTGCCCATTACTCAGATTGACATAAACACATATAGAACACTTGAAAAAACTTAACAAAAGAAGATATTAAGCAGACCATAAAAAGACTCCCCCACACAAAAAGTCCTAGACCAGATGACTTCACAGCTGAATTCAACCAAACTTTCAGAGAAAATCAATCACCAATTCTGCATGTATTATTTCAAAAAAGCAGAAAAAGAAAAACCATTCTAGTCATTCAATGAAGAAAGCTTAACTCTAATAATTAAACCAGGCAAAGAAATTAACAAAGAAAGAAAACTATAGACAAATACCATTCTAAACACAGATGCAAAAATATTTTTTAAAATCCTGGTCAGTAAACCCTACAGAATTCTCAATAAGAGAATTCATTGTCATTACTTGTGGGGAGACAGGACTAAGGCTTCTCTGGGGATATGTGGTGGTGTTGTTAGTTGATGTCAAGTCAAGCATGACTCACCGCAACCCTATGAAAAAAAGCCCTGACCCTTGTTCTATCCTTCACCATCCTCACACTTCCTGACACCATAAAGCCCATTGCAGCAGTCATCATATCACTCCACCTGGTTGAGGGTCTTCCTCTCCTTTGTTGACCCTCTACCCTTCCCAACATCATGTCATTCTCCAAGGAATAGATAACACTTCCCAGCAACATGTCCAAAGTATGTGAGGCAAAACCCTCCTCATTCTTGCCTCTAAAGAGCACTTCTATATCTTTGGGGATATAGGACTCTCCATTTGAGGATCTTTGCCTATGTAGCTGTGGGGTCATCGAAGGCACCAAACAGAATAAGAGACTTTGGGACAAGAGATACACACAGAGAAAAAAAAAAAAACTCTTCTGAACTCTCTGTGAGAGGAAGGGCTGACTTGAGATGACATTGCACAAAATATATTTGAGCCGGCAGCCCTGATCTCTGATCTTGTGCCACTTTAGGGACAAAGGAAGACATTAAGCTTCAGGAGGAAATGTGTATGAGAAACTGCTCAAGTAGAACACCTGGTCTCACACCACTCAACCACTTCATATACGAAGGAGGACAATAGAGTTGGTGACAGGCAATTACAAGGCAAGATTCCTACGGAGCTGTAGTGAAAAACAGAGAGAATCTCAAGGGCTTTAGGGAAATTTTCCCCAGAAAGGATGTTCAACTGAGTGAATGGCTCACCCTATGTTGTTGTTGTTGTT
>NW_006399886.1:6623772-6626487 GCF_000299155.1 Elephantulus edwardii
GCTTCACATCTGCCAAGTCCCTTCAGAAAATATCTTCCATTGTCCAACCCATGATCTGACAGCTTGTATCTGAAGCTTTCTTTGCTTCTGTGATTCCAAACACGTCAACTGCTGGCATAGTTTTTCTTTTGACCAGTGTCTCTTAAGTTTAGTTGTACTGTCTCCAAGGGAAGGTGACATGTCCTGTAGACCTCCTGTGTAGATTATGTTTTCCTTTGTGGGGCACACTCTCAGCACCTCCTCCCAATGGCTTTTCCTGTGTACCTGCAATATGCCTCTTCGCTATTATCTGAGGTGACTACCCCTGGTGTGCAGCTTCCCAGGCTTCCCCTCTGCCCAGGAGCACGTTCGCCGTGTCCCCAGCACCTCCTTCGTCCGGCTTTTCCTGTGTACCTGTAAGATGCCTCTTGGCTATTATCTGAGGTGACTTCCCCCAGTGTGCAGTTTCCAGGCTTCCCCTCTGCCCAGGAGCACGTTCAGGTACATTCTAATAAATGCACAATAGTCCTAAATCAGACTGTGATAATAATCACTATGCTTCTCAGACAGGCAACTTCTTATCCTTCAGAAAGACTAAGTTATAAGTTAGCAAGTTATGCTGCCTTCTCTCTTTATTGGTCTGTCATTTCTGCTGTGGCTATACTGTTCTTATGTAGCTCCCAGTCTGGGGTGCACACAACTTTCGTGTGAGTCAACCAAAACCCAGAAAACACACCTTTGCAGAACAGCTCCTCTCTATCTCTCTATCCCTATCTCTATCTATCTCTATCTCTATCTCTATCTCGATCTCTATCATCTCTATCCCATCTATCTCTATCTCTCTCTATCTCATCATAATCTGTAAGGACAAAGAAGTGCCATGGTGTAAATGTCAGTGAAAATGAAGTAAACTCTCAATGAGGTTAGGTGACACAGTAGACTGAACAGTTGATCAACTCTATTACCAACGATTGTGAGGGTAGTGTAGGGATTGGCAACATATTTGTTCTCCTATACTTGAGGTCCCAATGAGCTAGAGCCAAGTCAAAGGCAAACAAACAACTCTCCTTTTCAAACAAAATTGTACACAATTTCTAAATAATTGGTTGTATTCATATTCCAAGAAAACCTTACTTTCTTCTGTTTTCAAAAATTTTATACTGGTTTACTTATAAAGTTTGTATACATTGGTTTTTGACACTGGATTGAACACAATTTTTTTTCTCCATTTCTCAGTTCTATTTTCCTTGTGGAAAAACTGACAGTCATATGGAATGATAGCATTTCAATTTAAACTGTAGTGCAGCTTTTTGCCACTGGACTATTGGAGATCCCTTAATATGTAAGACCTATGCTTGACTGATGTATTATAAAAAATTGTATAATTTTCCTTTTTTGTTTTTAATCTTCCTTGGCCAGTTTATCAGCCTGTATGTTAGAGAATGAAAGTGAAGAAAGGAAATAAACAAAGGACTTTCTTAGCAGGGCTTCTTGTTCCACATTTACACTTGTTGCTTTAATGTTTTCCAACGACATCTTAAAATAAGAAATATATTTATGCAAATAAACAATCAAAAGCCAGGTTTGATGCCTAAAACACAATAAATATAGTAGATGTCAAGAAATTGTAGCTTCACTTTATATTATTGTAGACTTAAATGGATTCCTCATGTATCTATATTCCTATAATCTTCTTCACTGGGAAGACTTGTGTTAGGAGTTAATTAGAAAATATCAGAGAAATGAGAGATTATGCATGCTTTTTAAATTAATCAAAATTATGCTTCTATTTCCTTTGTATTACCGTACATAACATTTTAAACGGTCTATTTTTACAATGCATTTAAGGTTAAGGATTATGTATAATTTGAGAGATAATTAAATGAGAAGCATTATTTGAAAAAACCAGGTTATCCTTGTAAATTCTTATTAAATGAGTATAACAAATATGCCAAGGCTGAACATAACAGAAATATTTACAATTGCATGTTCACATATTTAACACTTCCTTGGTAACATATAAGTTGTTTAGAATAGGATGAATTATCCAAAAAAGGAAATTTATCTTTTGTGGAAAATTTACATGATAATATATAATAAAAAATGAAATTTGTATACATAGCTCATGTTTAGAGCAATCCATTTCAAGAAAATTCAGAACAGAAAAATAAACAAATCTTTTAAGTAAAATATGTTAAAATATGTTGAAAAGAAATTGTTAGGAGATCCAAAAGTCTGAAAATCAGAAGACCACTATGTGTCTTTCAATAAATCTTTTGAAGTGACATCCATACAAAAAATATGTTGAGGTCCTCCATAAACTGTTATTGTTAGATGTCACTGAGTGAATTATGACCAAAGTGATCTTATGAATAATAAATAGGAACCTTGCCCTATCCCACACTACCAACACCACCATCATCAGCATCAGCATCATCTCTGACAAGGTCAAGCTCATAGTTGTAGTCATTGTATCAATCTGTTTTGTTGAGGGTTTTCATCTCTTTCAGTGACTTTCCCCAGGATGATGTCTTTTTCCAAGAACTAGTTCTGACCCATAGCTACTCACCAGCAGGTCTCTGAACTTGTAAATTACACAAGCAGAAATCGCTCCCCTTTCTCCCCATACTGGTGGAGTCAAACCACTAGTCACTAAACCATTGGGTTAGCAGTATAACTCCCTATAGACTACAACATCAGAATTCCCTATTGAAAATATCATGATGTGGATTAGGT
>NW_006399886.1:6627408-6630889 GCF_000299155.1 Elephantulus edwardii
TATACAATCCCCCACAGCCCCTAGTCCACTCCACTATGCAGCTTTAATCCTGGATTCTTGTCAAGACAATAATACCTAATCATATATTCCTCCTAAACAGTTTTGTCCCTCATCTATTTCAATGCAGTATACATTATTTATCCCCTCTTAGTTTCCTTCCAACCCTGATGTTAGTCCTACTTTACAACAGTGGCACTATGCACTTTTTATCCTTTTGCGACTGAGATATTTCACTCAGCATAATGTCCTCCATGGTCACCCATTTTGTATAGTATTTCATGAGCTGTTTGATTTTTTATGCAGCGTAGTATTCCATTATGTAAATACACTAGAGCTTCTCTTGTCCATTCAGTTATTGATGGACATTTGGGTTGTTTCCAACTCTTTGATATTGTGAACAAAGCCATAATAAACATGAGTGTGCATATATCTGCTTGGGTCACAGTTCTAGCTTCTTTAGGTTATACTTCCAGTAGTGAAATTGCTGGGTCAAATGGTATTCCTATTTCCAACTTTTTGAGAAAATGCCATACTGCCTTCCATATTGGTCGCACCATTTTAAATTCCCACCAATAGTGAATTAGGGTTTCCATTTCTCTGCAACCTTGCCATCATTTGTTGTTTGCTGTTCCGTTAAATTTTGCTATTCTTACTGGGGAGAGATGTTATCTCATAAGTGTTTTGATTTGCATTTCTCTTACTCTAAGGATTTTGAACATTTCTTCATGTGTTTTGTTTGCCATCTGAATGTCTCCTTTGGTGATGTGTCTGTTCATATCCTGTGTCCATTTTTCAATTGGATTGTTCACCTTTATCTTGTTGAGTTCTTTTTCGTATTATTTCTAGTTCCATCCTGTTTTCTGTGGCATCTCTGTAAGAAGTATATCTCTTAGTGTTTCTTTAATGCTGGTTTTATTTTTACAAACTTCTTTAGGCTCTGTTTTTCTGGGAATATCTTGATATCTCCTTCATAGTTGATGGACAGTTTCACTGAGTACAGTATTCTTGTTTGACTGTTTTTGTTCTTTGAGTGTGTGATATATGTCAGTCCACTGTCTTCTTGCTTGCATATTTTTTGTTGAGAAATTGGCACTTAATCTTATCTGCTGTTACTTATAGGTTACTCTTTGTTTCTCCCTTGCTGCTTTCAGAATTCTCTTCTTATCTTTGTTTCTGGCAAATTTGACCATGATATGCCTTGATGTTTTTCTTTTAGCATCTGTTGTATATGGTTCACTCAGCTTTTTGAATATATATTCTCTTCATTATGTCTGGGAAATTTTCCTCTTGTAATTCTTTCACAACTTTTTCAGTTCCTTTAGTTGCTTCTTCCTGTTCTGGATTCCAATGATGTGCATGTTATTTCTCTTGAAAAAGAAGTAACATTTCCAGAGTAATTATATGAAGCAAGCATGGCCTTATTAGCAAAACCAGACAAAGATATTACCAAGAAATAAAACAACAGAACAATTTCTCTCATGAATATAGATGCAAATATCCTTAACAAAATCTTAGCCAGTAGACTCCAAAAGCACATAAAAAAACAATTCATCATGACTAAGGGGGATTCATAGAGGTATGCAAGGATGGTTTAACATAAGAACCACAATGAACATAATTCACGATATTGTTATTGTTGTGGTTTTACAGTCTAGTCAGAATAAACCAATAGCTAACCCTCCGGGAGTTTTCAATAAATGGCACATAGGCTAATAGAACAGAATTAAGAATCCAGAAACAGACCTAGCTATCTATGGTCAATGGATATTAGACAAGGAAATTAAAGCTATCCAAAGAGGAAATGACACCCTCTTCAATAAATGTGCTGGTAAAACTGGACTGCCACCTGCAGAAAGCTCAAACAGGATCCACATCTCACACTATACAGAAAAATCAACTCAAGATATATCAGGCAGAGACCTGGGAGAGAGGAAAGTTCAAAACCATAAAATTTAACAGAGACCATCTGGGATCAAGCTTAGAATGCCTAGTCTATGGTATAAAGAGACTGCCAAATATAGCCCCAAATGCACAATCTTAAGAGGATAAAATTGATGAATGGGGCCTTCAAAAAATTAAATTCCTGTGTGCATGGAGAACTTTTTCCAACAGAGTGAAAAGAAAACCTACTGAATAGGAAAAATATTTGGGAAAACCATTTCAGACAAGGGTCTCATATCAAATGTTTCCAGAATCCTACAGGGCCTTGACAAGACAAAGACAAATAGCAAAATTATAAAATGTGCAAAAGACATAAAAATAATTTTCAAAGAGGAAGCTATTTGTATGATGAACAGACACATGAAGGAAAGCTCAAAATCACTGACTTTAAGAAAGATGCAAAACAAACCACTATCTCACTCAAGGAGCAGTGACAAAGTTTAAAAGGACGGCAAATAATAAATGTTAGAGAGGATGTGGTGAGATAGGAACTCTTATACATTGTTGGTGAGATTGTAAAATGGTACAATCACACTTGAAGGCAGTTTGGTGCTAAAAAGCTGAACATAAAAATTCCATAGGACCTGGCTATCCCACCGCTTGGAATATGCCCTGAGAGTATGAGATTTGAGACACAAATGGAGATTTATACATCAATGTTCATAGCAGCTTTATTCACCATCACACAAACATGGAAATAACCCAAACAACCAACCACAATGGAATGGTGGTACATTTACACAATGGAATACTGCGCAGAACACAGGAACGAAAACTTTATAAATGACTAGATAATTTGGGAGAGACTAGAGAGCATTATGCTAAGTGAACTAACTCAATTCTAGAAGGACAAATATTGTATAAGAATATTATTGTAGAAATAGTATGATGATTCAAGAGGGTAGGGGGACAGCAGAGAGCTGAGGATGGGTTGGTGGGAGGTTAACCATAAAGTCCCACAATTTGATTGGTGGAGGGGAGGTGAAGGAAGTGGGAAAGATTGGTGTGAAAAACAATATGTATGAACTTTGTAAATGGAACTGTATAAAATAAAATTTTTTAAAAATACAGAAAAGGTCATTAAAAAGACAGGGAAGGAAGAAAAGATTGATATGGATGTCAGAAGAAACACTGAATATTACACTTGAGCACCAAGAAGCCAAAATAGAGGAAAGAAATCAAGAATTTAAAGAACTGAATGGAATGTTTCAGAAGCAGCTTGGGAAGATAACGCAAAGTAATACAATGAAATGTGGGGAAAGCTGGAGTAAAAAAGTCAAAAAGGTCAACTCCCTCGGTATTTCTTAAGCTGACAGAAATAAAATAGCAAAGGTAAGCCTCAAATTCCAATACTTAAAGATGGGAACAGTTCTCCTTTATGAAGTGGCTAGAAGTTAGACTTGGACCTTCTCACGTTATATCTGCTACTTTTGCAACAAATCCTTTTCCTGAGAAGACATCTCCTGTCATCTCATCTATCCTTCAATGTTAATTTCTGGTTGTTGTGGTTGTTGTGTTGTTATTATTATTATACTGTAGA
>NW_006399886.1:6635564-6637734 GCF_000299155.1 Elephantulus edwardii
AACAACAACAACAACAACATATGAATTATTTACTAAAAGCTAAGAAAATAATTTTTAAAAAGTACTAAGTTCTGATTGCAGTCTACCAAACAAATGAGTTCATGGACAAATATAAAGATAACTTTAAATAACAATGGACTTTAAATAACAATGGATAAAAAAACAAGTATAAAAACCTGGTTAAGTTCTACCCTTTCCTCCAAAAGATGTCTAAAATATTGTGAGATGGATTTTAAAACTCCATCCCACATACTTTGGGCATTTTTCCTTTGAGAAGGGACCGGTCCTTGGGGGAAGATTTAATGCTTGGAAAGATTGCTAGCAAAAGGAGAGGAAGACCCCAGATGAGATGAATTGACATAGTTACTGTGTTAATGGGAACATATGTATCAGAAACAATAATATTGGCTTAGGATAGGGCAAAGTTCAGAGCTATTATTGTTTATGGGGTCACTATGAGTCATAGTTGAAATGGTGGCACATAATAACATCTCTAATACTAAGAAGTATAATGGTAATTTGGTTTTAGCAATTTTCCCCTCTCTTCCTCTCCTCTCATTTTTTAAGATTAAAATAAAGGAGAGATATGGAAGCAAATATGTTATATAATTATTTTTAAACTTGAAATCATTCCTGGAGAGAAAAAAAATGAAGTATTGCACATGCCAAATGGTAAAACAAAAGATATTATTTTGCTAATGTGTTTTCGTTTTTTTCCCCTGAATCACTTTAAATAAAGAAATTCTTTGCATAGCTCAAAAGTCTAACGAGCTATTATACCCTAGATACACAGAAATGTGTCTGTGATGGTTATTTGACAGAATGATAAAAGCCCTTCTCAGACAAGGGGGGGGGGAAATCACAAAACAACAACGTAAACCAGCTGATATCATCTGTGCCACCACATCTGACAGTACGAAATATTTTATATGCTTTATTCACTGGGGGAGAAATTCACTTTTAGGTTCACTTGTCAAATGCTTAAATGCAGATAAAATTAAACTTGAAATAGTAGTAAAGTATGGCAATAAAAATTGCTGCAATAAATGATTAATCAATTGGTTCTTATTTTTTACAGAAAAATATTAAATTAACAAAAGACCTAAGTTTGATTAGGCAAAAAAGCAGTTATTTGGTAAATAGAATGAAAAAGATCAAGAAATAGTCTGTGCCATTTTACATTCAACAAAGCAGAGAAATGTTGGCAACGCTATTTGAACATTTCCAAATTCACTGGAGAGCCACTAAAGAGCTTAATAGAGGAGCACTGAAAGAAAATGTGCATAATTATAACTTTTTTCCCTGCTATTCTTCAGTCAAGGAGAAATGATTTTGGATTAATAAACAGTCAACATTATACTTTACATAAATTGGTATCCATGAATGAATTCACAGGTGTGAAATATTGATATGTTATTTGCTTACTATGAAGTTAACAATATTTGGCAGTAAAACCTATAAAGAAAAATATACTTACAAAACATAGCCAACCAAATTAAATTAAATAAGCACTCAATTCTGCCACAACACACAAGTGTCTGATAGAAGTGAGAATGTGCCTATTTTATCTTCTTTTAAGAAAGGATTGATACCTTCCTAAAAGAAGTATGCCGCTGATAGGCTCTAGCTTCTTGCTTTCTCAGAGTCTATGTCATTTTGTAAACAGATGCCATTTTCTTCCTGGAGTCAGCCCCTAGACTATGATGCAGGTTCTTCTCAGTTTCTGTGACTTGCTAGCTAAGGGAATAAGCAAGTCTCCTCAGTGAAGGACTTCCAAGTCAGACAATCTCTGTTTCAGCGTTTGGTGTTCAACTAACAGAGATGGGGTATTTATCTTGCACTCTAATGACTCCTCTGTTGTTGTTGTCTACCATAGAGTTGGAAATGACCCACAGCTGACCCTCTAGTGGGGTTTCATAAGCAGTCAATAGCACAGGAAAATATTTCCGATTTTTCTCCTGCAAAGTAGCTAGTGGTGTCGAACTGTGTGTGCTTTTGGGGTTATAGTACAGATTCTTGCCACAAGGCCTTCAGAGCTCCTCTGCCAAATTACACTTCTACAAAATATTAATTAATTTATTTTTATTTAACAATTATGTTGTTGTTGTTGTTGTTGTTGTTATGTGCCATCGAGTCGCCTGCGACTCATAGCGACCCTATGTACAACAGC
>NW_006399886.1:6646064-6648781 GCF_000299155.1 Elephantulus edwardii
GATGGATGTTGGCTGAAAGCAGAGAATACCAGAAGAATGTCTATCTGTGTTTCATTGATTATGCAAAGGCATTTGAATGTGTGGATCATAAAAACTATTTTGTACTGAAGTAATTATTGTAATTGAAAGGGAAATTCAAAAAGGAATTTTATTCCAACCCATGTACTTTCTATTTCTCAAAGCGGTTGTACCTGCACTACAAATGCCAACTCAGTGACTGTGGAATGAGGACAAGTGTATCAGAGACAGTGAAACAGGCTTAGGTTAGGGCAGTGTTTGCAGCTATTGTGCATATGGTCACTATGACTACTGCACAGCACAAAACAATAACAAGAGCAAAAAATTGGTATCTTGTACTTAGGTTCTGTAGGTTTTTTTGTATATGTTCTTTGTATTTTCCCCTAAACAGTTGGGATTTAAATATCATTTTATTCAGCACACTCATTACTAAATTTATAGTGTGAAGAAATAAGTGCTGTTGTACAAACATATATTAACACTCAAGTTTATTAAGACATTATTTATAGTATGTTGTTGTTGAGTACTGTGGAGTCAGAACTGAGTCCAGCAGATTTTCAGAGGCAATAATCACACAGGATATTGTCCATCCTTCTCTCAAGGAGCAGCTTGTGAATTTGAACTATGTGTGTTCAGAATTGCAGTGCAGGTCCTTATCACTATGCTTCCTAAAATAGTTGAAAATAGAACTATACCCTTCATCTATGACTTAGAGTAGTCTGTCAACTTTAAGTGAGAATGTACAACCAACAGATGCTAACCAAGATAAGTAGGTCATCTTAAAAAAATAAATCCTTATGTGTATCAAAAGACTTTTCAGTAAAAGTGAAAAAGAGAAATGACAGATCAGAAAAAGAACACACTATTTATCAATGAAATAACTGATAAGGAATTCATCTGAAACTTTAGAAAAATTTCCAACCCTCAAAAAAGAAAAAGACATTAAGTCCTGTTGAAAATAGAAGATATTTTTAACACTTGACCAAAGGAAACATTCTGATAGAAAACAAACACATGAATAAATGCTCAATATGATTAACTTTTGTTGGTTTTAGGTGACATGGTCTTGCCATATTTTGTGTAATTTTCATCATCTTTGTCATGCGCGTTGTCACATTCATTATGTTTATCTCATTACGTGCCATCTTCTCTTTCACTGACCCTTTCCACCTTTCTCAGCATGATGTCTCTTTCCAAGAACAGACTCCTCCAGATGCCCAAAATATGTGAGATAAAGTTCCATTATCCTTGCCTCTAAAGAGAATCTTGGTTGCATTCCTTCTAAGACAAATCGTTTGTGTTGTTGACAGTCCATAGGATATTAAGTACTCTTCATCAAAAATGCAGTGTATTGCCCAATTTTCAGATGCGAAGAAGCATAAGAAACACTGAAAGTAGCATGGCTTCAATCAAGAGTTCTTTAGTCTTTAAACTGTTATACTTGTTCTTTAGCACTTTGGAGAAGTCCTTGACAGAAAATTTTCCCAATGCAACAGAACTTTTGATTTCTTGTCTGCTGCTACCATGGAAGTTGATTATGTATCCAAGTAAAAGGAAATTGTTGACAATTTAAATCATTTCTCCGTCATGATGTTGTATACTGTTCCAGTGTTGAGGATTGTTTCCCCTAACATTGAAGTATAACTCATATTGAAGACTGTAATCTTTCATTTTCTTCAATAAGTGCTTCAATGCTGCTTTATTTTCTGCAAGACTGAGTCATGCATATTGCAAATTGTTGAGTCTGTCCCCAATCCTGATGTCATATTGTTCTTCATAGAGTCCACATTCTCAAATTATTAGCTCAGCATACAGATTGAACAGGTAAGGAGAAAATACACAATCTTGATTCTCACCATTCCTGATTTTAAAGCATGTAGTATTCCCTTGTTTTGTTCAGATAACTGCTTCTTAGTTATGTACAGTTTCCCATGAGTACAATTAAATATTTTTAGATTCCCATTCTTCTCAAAGCTATTTGTAATTTATAGATTGTCACAGTCAAATATGCCTTTGCATAGACAATAAAATACAAGTAAACATATTTCTAATAGTCTATTATTTAAGTCGAGGTCCATTTGACATCAGCAATGATATTCTTCATGTCAATGCTTCTTCTGAATTCAGCTTGAATTTCTCAAGTTCCCCGTTGATATACTATGCAAACCACATTTAATAATACTCAAACAATAGCCAAATTTTACTTTCATGTGATAACATTGTTTCTTTCTGCACTCTGGTGGATTACCCTTTTTTGGAATGGGAACAAATACGGATCTTTTCTAACAAGTTGGCCAGGTCTTCCATATTTCATATCATAGACTAGTGAACACATCCATGGCTGCATGTATTCATGCATTTGTTAAACTATTTCAATTGGTATTACACCAGTTACTGGGTTGGTTTTTTGTTTGTTTGTTTGTTTTTGGTTTTTTTAAATTTTTTTGTTTGGTTACTTTTTTGCCAGTTCCTTCCATGTATCCTGAACTTCTGCCATAATTACCATAGTTTTTATCACATGTTGCATCCTGGAATCCTGCTCACTGTTGACCAATTAATTTTGTTTTTGTTTGTGTTTGTTTGTTTGTTTGTTTTTTATTAAATTTTATTAGTTTTAATGAACAATTACAGAGATTTTGGGTTTTCATTCATTCATTGTTGCACTGTTTTCTCCACCCTCCTCCCCAGTTCGTTCTTCT
>NW_006399886.1:6648881-6655343 GCF_000299155.1 Elephantulus edwardii
GTTTAACCCTCTCCAGGACAAATCTATTTGTTTTCCTAGCAGTCCATGGGATTATCCAAAAATGACTGAAATAGTACATCAACAGAGAATTGCCAGATATGCAAGCTGGGTTTTGAAGAGACAGGGTCATTATATCACATGTTTGATAGATTTTAGCTGAATGTGTATCTTTGTTTCATTGAGTATGCAAAGACATTTGACTGTGTGGATCATAGCAAATTGTGGCTAACCTTGAGAATAGGAATTCCAGGACACTTTAATTGTGCTCATGTGAAAATTGTACTTAAATCAGGAAACAATGATCAGAACAAAGCAAATAAACACAGTATCATTCAAAATCATCATTCAATAGGAAGGGTGTGCCAGGGATACATCTTATCTCCATTCTTTTCAGTCTACATGCAGAATACATCATCTGGGAGCCTGGATTCTACAAAGAGGAATATGACATCAAAATCAGAGGAAGATCATCAACAACCTGCATTATGCAGATGACACAACCCTGCTTGCTGAAACTGAGGAGGATCTGAGACATTTGCTGCAGAAAGTCAAGAATTGCAGCCTTCAGTATGGACTGAAGCTCAACATCAAGAAAACAAAAATTCTCACAACTGGGCCAATTGTCAGCATTATAATGGACAGAAAGAGATTGAAATAGTTAAGAATTTTAGCTTGCTTGGTTCCATGATCCACACTATCAGCATCAGCAGTCAGGATATCAAAAGACAAATTGCACTGGGAAAATTTGCTGTCAGGAACCTCTCAAGCAATGATATCAGTTTAGAGATGAAGATATGCTAGATTCAAGCCATGGCCTTTTCAATTATTTTCTATGCATCATAGAGCTGGACAATGACTAAAGATGATAGAAGAATTGATGCCTTTGAGTTGTGGTGTTGGAGAAGAGTATTGAATATACCATGGACTGCCAAAAGAAAAACATGTATGACCTGGAGAAGGTGAAACCAGGCTGCTTCTTGGAGGCTTCTTGAAGCTATGATACCAAAAAAGACCAGTCCTTGGAGAAGGATATCATGCTTGGAAGGGTTGAGGGACATCACAAGGGAAGAAAATGTTGAATAAGATAGAATGACTCAGTAACTGAGGTAATGGGGGCAGATGTGAGATTCATCAAAAATCTGGTATTGAGGCGCAATTGTTGCGCCTCATGTAGCCAAGTCACCTGTGACTCACACCAATTCTATGTACAAGAGATCTGAACCCTGCCCTATCATGAGTAAATTGCCTATGTATCACCAAAAGAATAAACAAATATGTGTGACCAGATTATATTGTGAAGGCAAGGATGCAAAGTCTCACATACATTGGGCATGTTGTTGGGAGAGACTGTTTCTTGTAAAGGGACATCATATTTAGAAAAGTGAGAGAACCATCAACAAAAGGAAGATCCTCAAAGAGATGGACTGTCACAGTGACTGCAGCTTTGGACTCAGTTGTAGATAATAAGGATGGTACAGAACAGGAGAGGTTTCAGATCTGGTGCTTATAGGGTGGCTATGAATAGAATTCAACATCACCTAACAACAATAACACTAATACTTGTGTGAAATCTATAAAGTACTAATAATTATCTTTTTGGTTTTTTCTGCTTTCAAACAAGATTCATTTGACATCAATATGGTAGCTCTCATGCCACATTCATTAAAATGGAATTTTTGACAGTGTGTTGACATCATGTTCCAGCCCTTTTAAAAATAATCTTCAGCTTACTTTTGATTACAAGTGATATCCATATTATCCAATTACATATATGGTAATTGAAATTAAAGTTTAAGAAAATAAAAACAAGTGCATGTGAATTAAAATAGGACTTTAAATTTATACCAATTGAATTTAAAAGCCATTTCAAGAACAGAATTAATGCCCTAAGTGCTAAAGAACCAATGACTTGATGAGTTGTGGAATGATATCAAAGATAACATCTATAAAGCAAAAGGCCATTACCAAGCCAGGGAAGAAACAAAATACCAAAACAGATATCAAAAGAGACTGAAACTTGCATTAGGGTACAGAGAGGAGAAACAAAGGGAAGAATTGTTAAAGTAAGTGATATACAGAGAATATTCAAAGGGAAACTGTAGAGGATAAGCCAAAAGTATTATCACAATAGACAAATAGATGGAATTAGACAATCAAAAGGACAGAACACACTCACACTTGGCATTTCTTAAGATGGAAGAGTTGAATAACAAATTCAGGCCTCCTGAACTTCAATATTCCTTGATACTGAAGAATTCTGTTACTGAAATACTGGGTGATGTAGGAAGAATGAAAGCATAGTAGATTCTTACCACAGAGACACTGTACCAAAAAGATTTATTTTGCATTGAACCATTTCAGGAAATAAAGTATAATTTAAATAAAACAATTTAAAGATAAACTGAAGGCATTAGAAAATATGGGAGACACTAGACATCAAATTAGTCTCATAAGGACAAATAATGCATAGAATCATTATTGTAAAAGTAGAAAGATAACTAATTAGATGTGTATAAATGTCCAAAGGGAGAAGGGGAGATGGATAACAGGACAGAAAAAGGGAAAGGGTGGAAATCACTAGGACAGCAGACTTCAGTGGGCAAATTGAAGAGAGGGCGAGGAAGTAGGAAAGATTTAACTGGCACTTGAAAATAGTATAATAGGCATAGATCCATGGTAATTCACTATATGGGGTACAGTGTATATGAATTGTTATATGAAACACAATGTAAATGAGTGATTGTGTGGAATACAATGTATATAAACAAAACACAATGTTAAATGAATTATTTTATGAAAACCAGGAAGAAAAAAAGATTAAGACCCCAGGAGCTGATGGAAAACAGTTGATATGTTTCGATCAATCCATGCAACCCAAGGTGTGCTCACTCCCATATGTCAAGAAATGTTCAAGTCAACAACCTGGCCAACTAACTGGAAGAAATCCCTATTCATTTACAAAAAGGTGATCTAATAGAATGTGGAAATTGTTGAACAAAATCACTGCTCATGGAGAACATAAGTGCATCCACTCTAGCACATACTGGATGAGGTAGACTTAGGAAGACAGAAAATTCTGAGACAAAGACGTACAGGTGCTGGTTTCAGAATCTGAACAAGTGTAAATTGTAGAATCCAGGGATTATAATCCAGACATTTTGACAGTATTAGCTTTTAGCTGCTCTACATTTCATTTTTCCATTTAAACTTAAAAAGCATCCTTGGAAGTTTGTACTTTCAATGAACCTTGTTCAAAAGAGGAAGAAATTAGATTAATTAAATTTGTCAAAATCAATTAGGAGCTGGTGCAAATGTTATTAATAAGATCTAGTGCAATTTTCTCCTCTTTATCTCTGTATCAAAATTCTAGCTGTTGTTGATTCCTCTTCATGGTGACCCTACATCAAGTTTCTGACAATGCAAATGTTAAAGAGGGGAGGTGTTGTGCAGAGACTGGTAAATTCAAAGAATTAACATTTCTGTTATCAGCCAAAAATTTTACCTAACAGCATGATTTTTTAATTTTTTTTTATTTACTGTTTTTGTTAGGTGTTGTCAACTCTAATTTAAAGTATCCTAAATACAACAGAATGAAAACCTACCCATTCTTTTACCATCCTCACAAACTCTGCTGTGCTTAAGCACTTAGTGCCTTCAGTGTTGATTCATCTAATTGAGAATCTTCCTCTCCTTTGCTGACCCTCAATATTCAAAGCATGATATTTTTAACCAGAAACTTCTCTTTCCTAACAACATGCCCATTTTGAGACTAAATCTCCTTATTCTCAAGTATGAGGAACCAGATGGTATACTCAATACTCTTCAACAGTGCAATATAAGGACATCAACTACTTTTAAATTACCTTTATTAATTTATCAGCTTGGACATACATAGGAAGTCATTGAAAATGCAATTACTTGTATCAGGTCCTTTTTAAGCTTTAAAGTGATATGATAGCTCTCTTGTACATTAAAGAGGTGTTTGGCAGTAGATTTGTCTAATGTAATCGTTTATTTTATTTCTTTTTAATTTATGTAATTATTTTCATTTACAGTCTATTTTTTTCATTCATATTGTGGACTTTGGGTTTTTTAGTTGTTGTTTGATTTCTTGATTGCTGCTTTAATGGGCATTAATAGTGGATTCAAGTGAAATTAAATAGTTGACAATTTGAAATATTTCTCCATTTTTCATAGTATTTCCCATAGGTCCAATAGTGAAGATTCTTGTTTATTTTCTTTACACTGAGAAAGAATTCATACTTAAAACTATGGTCTGATTTTTGTTACTAAGTGCTTTGAGTTTCCTTCATTTTCTGTAAGCAAATTTGTGGCATCTGCCTATAACAGTTTGCTAATGAAGTCTCCTGAAATCTTCATGCCACATTCTTCTTCATATAGTACAATTTCTAGATTTATTGATCAGCATACATTTTTAATATCAATGTCAAGAAGACAAAGATTCTTAAAACAAATATTTTATAGGCAACATCATGATGCATGGAGAAGTGATTGAAACTGTCAACAGCTTCATCTTGCTTGGATCCACAATTAACATCCTTAGTACCGGCAATCTGGAAATTTAGAGATGCATTGTCCTGGGAAAATCTGCAGTTAGGGACATCTCCAAATTACTGAGGAGTAATGACTCCAGTTTAAGGATTAAGGTGCTTCTGATTCAGACATAGTCTTTCAATTAACTTGTTATGCATCTGAAAGCTGGACAATGAATAAGGATGACATAAAAAAAACAAACAACAATAAAACACCCCAATTCCTTTGAGCTGTGGTGTTGAAGAAGAGCACTGAACATCCCATGGACGGTCAAGAGAACAAACAGATATATCTTGGAGAGGACATAGCCAGATTGCACTTTGGAGGCAAGAATGATGAGGCTTTGCCTCATATAATTTGGGTATATTGCTAGCAGGGTCTATTCTTGGGAAGAATGGAGGGTCAGTGAAGGAGAGGAAGACCCTCAACCAAGTGGATTGACACAGTGACAACTGTAATGGGCTCTTGCATGTCAGGAAGTGTGAGGACAACTCAGGATGGAACAGATCTTTTGTTCATAGGGTTGTTATATGAGTCATATACTCAACAGGACTTAGCAATAACAATATGTATGTAGTGTGCAAGGTTAAGCACTTAACTACTAACCAAAATTTGGTAGCTCAAACTCAGCCAGGGGCACCTTGGAAGGCAAGACTAGGTATCTGCACCCAAAGTTTTATTATTTCAATTCCTGCCACAATGGGCTATTGGGTGTCTGGAAGTGTAAAGATGGCACAGAATAGAACAGGGTTCACATCTTTTGTTCAAAGGATCACTATGAGTCATAACTCAACTTGAGGTCACCTAACAACATATAATTTGAATATAGATCTTGAAAAGATTTCATGCAGCAGTTTTTCCTGTATGTCCTTGTTCTGTTCCAATGACTACTTCTTGCTTCATGTGCATGTTCTGCATAAACACAATTAAGTTTTGGGAATTATTGCACTTTCAATGTTATCCTTAATTCATTAAGAACCATGCAATCAAATGCTTTTGCTTTTTCCATAAAACACAAGCAAAATATCTTTCAGGTTAACTCTGCTTTCAGCTGAGACTTACCTGTTACAAGCAGTGTTATAGTTTAGTATCTCTTCTGAATTTAACTTGAATTTCCATCCATTAATTGTGAAAGTGCTGCTTAAATCATTTCTCAAAAATTTTGAAGAAAATTGGTTTTGCATGTGGTACCAGTGAGAGTGATAATGTCTGTATTCTGTTACAGCATCATTTTTTGTTTTTGTTTTTTAAATGTGTACAAACATTGACCTCTTCCAATAGGTTAGTCCTATATTTACCTTTAATTTTTTTTTGTCTTAGACAAGTGAACATGTCCAGAACATCTATTTATTGAAACATACAAATTGGTATCTTCCTACAGCCTTACTTTTACCGATGCTTTGAGGACAACTTGGACTTCTTTCCGTACTGTGATACCAAAAGTTCTTAATCATATGTTGATTTCTAAAATGGTTCTGTGTTAATCAATAATATTTATTTCAATTACTCTGTGTAGTCCTTTCACTTTCTTTTAATGCTTCTTTATCAATCAAAATATTGCAATAAAATATTTTAGTATTGCAATTTAAGGCTTAAGTTTTCACTTCAGTTTGTGAAGTTTAAGAAATGCCAAGTGTGATCTTTTGTTTGGTTATTCTAACTCCAGATATTTTCACATTTCACTGTAATACTTAGTGTTGTATTCTTAAAACACCCTTTTAAATCTTCCATTTGGCTCTATTACTTCATCAGTTCCTCTACTTGCATTAGTTTAATCTAAAAAAAAATTCAAGGTCTTTTCTGCTATCCTTTTCAGCCTTTTGTGTGGCTGTATGTCTAAGATTTATCCTTCAGTTGTCTTCTCCAGCCAATGATTAACTATTTTGTGTTGTTGTTGTTGTTATGTGC